>NW_021319890.1:386344-412542 GCF_001605985.2 Dendrobium catenatum | reverse complement strand
GGAAGTTTCCAATTTGATTTTGCATCGAGATTCGTGCCCGATCAAGATAATTTTTTGAGGATGTATCAAATACAATAATAATAAATTCATACAGTAACAATAAGCTAGTATGTATAATAATAAGAATAATATCTCAAGAATATGCATTTTAGTAGTCACACTAAACAAGTAAGAAGTCCTTACTATCACGGTATTTTTTGGCATACAGTAACAATAAGCTAGTATGTATAATAATAAGAATAATATCTCAAGAATATGCATTTTAGTAGTCACACTAAACAAGTAAGAAGTCCTTACTATCACGGTATTTTTTGGTGTTAGTTTCAGTATTAGTAAATCGTTGACTCAGTAAATAGAGTCGCCACTGTTTATCCGTCGGCACAATAATGATCTCCTTATAACTCCCAATAAGTGTATCACGTGAATTAGTATATGATAACATCAAATCATAATATTTAAAAAAAGTTTGTTGGTCCACTATCTTGTACAGGTCAATTAGTCTCCAACCAACAGGTCAACTAGTCTTTACTTTTTTATTTCACACACATACATTTTTATCACAATACTATAACAGTAATAATAACCAGCTATTACTCAAGCAAATATCCACATTCATTTTTAATGCATTGCACCAAATAATGCATAATTGAGCTTAATTAAGAAGATTTTAAAATGTTATAATGGCAGACACAGAATTTTATAAGGCAAAAATATATATTTTCAAAAAATTATCAAATTGCCAGGGATTATATAAAATAATGTTTAGAACTTTTATTGTACTACACCATTATCTTTAGAGGTCAAAATAAATTTTAAAGTTGATAAAAATCGTTGTATTTTTAAAATCACATAGTGAAAAATCTCAAATAAATACTCAAAATATGTATAATATCAATCTCTATAACATATAAAAATTTACACGGTAAAAGTTTTACCAAAACAAAATTATTTACATTTTTTAATAACATAAACACAAATTTGATCAGAAAAATACCAAAATCATAAATTATTTGAAACAAAAAATAGGGTAAAGGTTTCTTACAGTGAGACGAGTAAATATCCAAACTAGTCCGATTACAAAAATTGCATCACGGCCTCCAAATCTAAATTTTCTTTTTCTCTCTCTTATCTTTTCTCTGTGAAACTCTTTAAAATATCTATGTTGCTGAAATAAAGAAAGGGAAAAGCTTTAAAATGATTTAGTGACTTAGGATATTTAATTAAAATAATAATTAAATATTATATGAATAATTAATTTAATTTATTTTTTTGAATAAAATTTAAATAAATCATTTAAGAAATTCAAAAATTATAAAAAATATCAATAAAATAAATCATAATATTTAAAAAATATAGGTAAAATTGATTTACAAAACGGACACCTGACTGTCCTGAAATTCGCGCTTGTACCGAGAGGTACCAATTAATTTCTTACGGACATACACCGATGCCCAAATATGAAAAAAAATCATGTAAATAAAATACTTTGATAAAAAATATTATGACAAAGACGGATTGCGATTTAGAGTTATAATGACTCTAAAAAAATTGAAAAAAAAATCAAAATTTGGGTTATTACATTGACACAGATGCAACATCTAATATCACCTTTAATCCACTATAATTATAAAATCCAAACATTATTATGGAAACTAGTTAGTTGTCATACTAGGTACATTCTGTTAGTGTATTTGGCTTATGTTTGTAAAAATAATTCTATAAGTTTAAGGAGGGGAGTGTAGAGGATATCATTGAATCCATCCTGTAATATCTTTTCTTTTATACTTTTTTTTTCCTTTTGTGCAATTAATGAAAATGAATTTCTTTGCTTGTCCTTTATGTATGGGTAAATTCTATAATTTTAGATAGATGGTGTAAATGAAATATGAAGTATTAATGAATTCTCTTTATTAATAATTTCATGATGTTTTTAATATATCAGGTCTTCATTTAATGCATATAATAGTCATATGTGTAGTTAATATCATGTGTAATGTGGATCATAGGAATAGGAAAGTAGGCACAACTAGGTGTATTGGATTGGTATGATGCAAGCATATATATAATGCTTGTTATGTATTAAATTTATAGATGAATTGTCATGAAGGGGTTTTAACAGTACATGCTTACTTATTCTTCTAAGATTCTCATAGGGTTACAGACTATGGGAGTTTAGAGTTGTATTAAGGTTGGAAGTGGTTTAATTTGTCATTTGTCTCTTCATGTTTGACTGAGCGGCCGATAATGCAAATGCTCTGAATAACATCAATATAAAGTGAATCATTAGGAAACATATTTTATTTATATTCCATCAATCCAAAATAATTTATCCAAATAGTTTTTTATTTAATTTTTTTTTTATTTTAAATTAAGTGATTGAATCTCCAAAATAAATTATTTTTTATTAATTAGGATAATTGTTGTAGTTAAAGTAAACATTACCCGTATTTGCAAGTAAACACTCTTTCTCGTGGAATCGACACTCTACTCAATCACTATATTACTTGATTTGGCACGTATAATTGCGTATTTTAACCGAGCTTTTTATAATTTTTATATCAAAGAAAATTTAAGCATTGTTTAGAAATTGATAAAGCCCTAAATCATTTTCACAATTTTTTAGGTTACTCCACCGCCCCCATCATAGCTCCAGTGGCAAATAATATTAGAGAGTCGCCTTAGATGGTTTGGTCACATAACACGCCGGTCTTCTAATGGCCTGGTTATGAGAGTAAATGTATAATAAAAAGGCTTGGTTAGAAAGTATTAAAAATGATATTTATTAATTAAATTTAAATCAGAATGACACTTAATAGGATCAATGAAGAAAAAAGAGTAATGTATCAACCTTACATAATGAGATAAAGGCTTGATATTATTGATGTTGTTATAATCCTCCTCTAAGTCTTATTTTTACAAGTAATCAATTTTGTTGCTAATGGCTCTTTTTACAACTTTGCTCAAGCCATTATTGTGACTTCAGAAAAGGGAAGGCCTCAATCATGGACCACAATTAAAATTAATTTGTCATTGGCTGTCATTAATTGTTGAATTTGTTTTAAGCAAATTCAAACTATTCACCTTGTTCACTTATCTTTTAGTTTGAATCCTTATGTCCAAAGAATTATAATATTTGGCAGCCAATCTTATAATATTTGAAGAATTTTTTTTTTTTGAGTTTCTATGCCCCATAATATTCGAAATCAGAGAAATATGTCAATTGTCTTGTTTCTTGAAAAAATATGCTCGGAAGTTTCCTTTAGACAAAAATGACTATAGAATTGTAGAGGCACTCTAGTTTATATAACCAACATTTTGTGTGAGAAATTGATAGATTCCTCATGTTCTAAGTGTCTTCTTCTATTCCAGCGATTCTTATTTGCAAGTGCCTGTTATGAGCAAAGTTTCAACGTAATATTTTCGTGGCTTTCCTTGGATAGCCGGAGATTATCGTTAAAATTTAGTTTTGATATTATATGTTTACATCATGACCCTTAATTTGGAAGCATATTAGATATGAGATTACTAGCTTCAAACATTGCTCAAAATATTTTGATCCTCACAAGATAAAATATGCATCAAAGCTTATTCAAATATATTTATATGTCGGAACCATAATCAAATAATACTCGAAGAAGCATGCTAGCAATAAATAAATGATGCATTTCATGTGACTAGCACGTGCCAGACTCCAATATTTGCCTTTTTTCTTATGCCTTTTTGTGATATTTTATTCAAAACCAAAGAAGAGGTCCAATTTTATTTGTGGCAATGATTGCGTTGGTGTGGAGGAAGGAGCGCTGCTAATGAACGAACGGTAGAGAGTAGAGACTGAATAGGTAAGCTGGCATTAGAAAGTCTCATGTGAATATGCTTTGTTGTTGTTTGTTGTAGCCATCATAAAAGAATAGATGTTATAAACTCGTCAGAATTCACCACTTGGAGAAAAAAATTAATAATAAGTAGTACGAGGAATAATGTACTGATATATGTCATTTCTTACCACTTTTTTTTTATAAGGGATTAGGGGTGCAAATGAGCCGAGTCGCTCATGAGTCGGCTCGAACTCGGCTCGCTCGTTGAGCTTATCGATTTTCAAGTTTGAGCTCGAGCAAAATTTAAGCATTGCCCAATTACTCGTTGAGTGGCTCGAGTGTGGAAGGGGGGCTGCAGGCTAGGACGTGCTTGGACAAGGAAGCCGGAACCGCGAGGCTGGCCGCAGACACGAAATTGGTACACTTGGAGTTGACTCACGAATTGGCATCCACTGCAGCGAGAGCCGAGCTCGAACTTGCCTTTGGAGCTAGTCGAGTTCAAGCTCGATATTTGGCTCGTGAGTTGAGCCAACTCGACTCATTTGCACTTTTTTTTTCTATAAATATACTAATTATTTATATAATTTTAGTATTATTTGATTATTATCTTATTAATTACTTATAACTTTCATCCCCACAAAAAAGAGCTGATTCCACCTCAGATCTGAGGCAAATATTAGTTAGAATGAGATATTGAAGCATAGATCTCAACAAAAACTCTAACTTGATATGGAAACAAAAAAATATTCATAATGGAATAAAGAGTACTGGAATGGTTGAACAAGTGTAACCTAATATGTAAGGAAAAGAAATTTATATTGTAATAAGTGAGTATTATTATTATTATTATTATTATTTAATAATAAAAAAATATTGTAATAACTAAAAATGTTGGGGTAGTTTGAGTGACAGATAAAATTAGAGAGTCGCCTTAAATGATTTGATCTCATAAAACGTTGGCCTTCTGATGACCCGTTTATGAGAGCTATATGTATTATACATCTAGCCTATGTTAAGAAAGGTAAAGATAGGCCTGAAAAGACTTGGTTAAAAAAATATTAGCAATGAAGTTTATTTATTAGATTTAATCAAAATTTGACTTTTAATAGGACCAATAAAGAAAAAATATTCATATAACCGACCCTAGGTAATGAGATAAAGACTTGATGATGTTGTTATCTTCCTCTAAGTCTTATTCTTTTTACAGGTAATCAATTTGTTTGTAATGGCTCTTTTCACAACTTTGCTCTAGCAATTACTATGACTTTAGAAAATGAAAGGCCTCAATCATGGACCATAGCTAAAATTGATTTGTTATTGACTGTCATTTATTGCTGAATTTGTTTTAAGAAAATTCAAACTATTCATCTTGTTCACTTATCTTTTAGTTTGAGTCATTATCTCCAAAGAATTATAATATTTTCCACCCAATATAATGATATACTTGAAGGAAAAAAAAAAAATTAAGTTTCTATGCCCCATAACTATGCGAAATTAGAGAAATACACCAATTGTATTATTTCTTGGAAAAATATGCTCGAAAGTTTCCTTTAGACCAAAATGTCTATAGAATTGTAGAGGCTCTCTAGTTTATATAAGCAAAATTTTGTGCGAGAAATTAATTGATTCCCCATATTCTGAGTGCCTTCTTTTCGTTGATTCTTATTTGTAAGTGCTTGTTATGAGCAATGTTTCAATGTAATGAGTGAATATATATATACTTCATCAAAAGATAAATTTTAAAATATTTTAAAAAATAGTAGCCTTATATATGACCAAAAATAGTGAATGGTAATTTCAAAAGTAAATTAAGGTGATATGCTCTTTATTAGTTATATCTGAAAGCATTCATCTTCGTGACCTGCTCAAGAGGAAAACAGAAATACAGAACATAGAAGAGAGAACAATCTTCAACGGAACTCAGCCGTGTTTCTCATTAATGTCTTAGTGAAATAAAGGCAAGTATATATGCCTTGTACAGGAGACCAAACTTTGGGAAAAACGGCTAATGCATGCTGTCGCAGTAGTACCCAGAAGGAGCAGATAAAGTGCTACCTTACTCATGTTGACATTGAGTGGAACAGGATAAGTAACAAGTAATAAGAGTATACTCTAACATCCCCCCACAAACTAAGCATGTGTAGAACAAATGGTTAGTTTGTCACGTAAAAGAGAAAACCTTGTAGGAGACAGAGGTTTTGTTAGAATATCAGCGGTTTTATCAAGAGAATGAAGATGATGAACCGCAATATCACCATGTTGAATATGGTGACTAATAAAATGGTAATCTATTTCTATATGCTTTGTTCGAGCATGAAAAACAGGATTATGCGCTAAGGCAATGGCACAAGCACTGTCACAGAAAATAATAGGAGGAGCGTTTTGAGAAAGCCCAAACTCGGCTAGCAATCTACGAAGCTAGATAATGTCAAAAGTTACCGAAGATAAAGCACGATACTCAGCTTCGGTTGAAGATTTAGCGACCATTTTTTACTTTTTAACACTCCAAGAAACAAGTGTGCAGCCGAGATATGAACAAAAGCCAGAAGCAGATTTGCGATCCATAGAATCAGATGCCCAATCAGCATCCACGTATGTGGTAAGTTGCATATTACCAGGTACGAGTGGCAAGCCAAAAGACAAAGTTCCTTGAAGATAACAAAGAATGCGTTTGAGATCAAGAAAATCAGCAGTTGTTGGTGTGAGAGCTCGTTTCTTTGATTTCCTTCTAAGATCGTCCGGGCCGATTTGGGATCGTCCTGGGACGATCAGTGCATGACAAAAGACAGTGAGTAAGGGTTTTTATCGTCCAAAAAAAATTAATAATCGTCCTGAGATATCTTCCTGGACGATATGACGATCAGCCGGGACGATCAGGTTTGTATTAAAAAGAAATCAGCTCGTTTTGAAGAGAGAGAAAATCATTTTTTATATCAAAATATCTGAGGAGAGAGAAGGAGAAGGAAAGCAAAGGAAAAGCCGGATTTCGGAGGCCGCGGAGCAATTTTCGTCCGTCGCCGCTGTTGGGAGAAGTGTTTATCTCGCAGTAAGGACTCCGAACCCTATTTCTATTTTCGAAGATGTCAAGTTTTGGTACTTTTGTGCTCAGATTTGTATTTTCGTTACCGAAAAATGCGCATCATTTTGTATTGACGAAAGTTTTACTGCACAACTTTTGGTATGTTTTTGATATGGTATTTCTACACGTTTTAATTATTTTCTGGAGAATTTTGACCGGATAGTTTTGATTCGGCGGTGTTTTATTTTGACTGTAAATTTTGGTGATGTCTAAAATTGTTTGGGCAGTAGAATAAAAGTCTTATAATGTTGTTGTGAACGTTCTATACTAATTTGGTAATTTGTGGATTCTGTGATTTTTGTGTAAATTTCGTATACTGCCGTTATGCCGCTAGATTTTCATACAATTTCCGATTTTCTGAAATTGATGATTTGAACTGATATGCATACGAATGTGAATATATGATTGCTCTACGGTTATTGTTACTGAAAGACAAGTGAAGACTGGTTGAACCGTTGGTTGGAGATTGACTTGACCTGTACTAGATGGTGGGCCGACGGGCTTTCCTTTAAAAAGGGTTTGGTGTTATCCTCTATTGCATTGATATAACGATTGGGAGGCATAACGAGATTCTTATGCCGACGGGCACAGAGTGACAACTCTTATTGAACCAACGGATAGATATAATTATGGATTTCTACAACAGCACTATGGGTTGAAAAATGCCTTAATAGCCAGTGATTATACTTGTTCAGTAAGACTATTGTATTGAAGTGCATGTGTACAGTATTGACATGTTGATCTTGTGACAGATTTATTGATTTATTGATTTTGGATGGCTTTACGGACGGATTTACGAGTTTGCTGTTAATGTACGGTTTCATTGATATTCGCATTATGGAACTAAGCATTGATACTGATAATGTTATGGATATTGATATGATATGGATACTATGGATTCATTGATATTGATTGGTACCATCGCTTCATTGATACACCATATTGAACTACTGCATGTGATCCATTGCTGATATGGATCAGATTTTACTGTATTGATTCGACTTCAACCGTTCTTGCGAAATATTGATTTGATTATTTTACATGATTTCATACCGATCAATTTCATTGACCAGAGAGTATTGCTTTGATTGATTCGATTTGATACGATTGATTTGACTGAGCGATTTAATTGAGATTCTTCTGCATAGATTTTTCTACTGTTTATTGATTCTCCTATCGCTGACTATGGATTTTATCGATTGTGTATTGACTATTGATTTTTGTATCTGTATAGATTCATTGATCATGTGCAATTGACTGCTATGGATTCGCTTGACTGACATGCATATTGTTTCCAGTACCGTGCTTTGATTTCAATTGTAGGTATTAGGTGACCTGTTGGGATTTTTTGAAGCTCATTGTGTGGTTATTATTTTCAAGTCAGGGCAAGGGAGCAGAAGATTTAGGTCGATCAGGAATCTCCAGGTTTTTGTTCTTTTTGGTTATAGTGATTCTTTTGTACTTAGGACATGATAAATTTCAGTTCATGTGTTGTGTTCATAGTGTAGCTCCTGAGTATTGTATATGATCTTTTGAGGTATGAATGGAACTGTACATTGATGTTTTAATTATAGATTTTTGTTAGACTGTTATTGATTGAAGACTATAGATAGCTCTGGTAAATGGTTTTAATGAATTGATTGAAATTCTTTCCAAGTTAGATCTTGGGGCGTCACAGTTGGGCTGTGCATATTTTGACATACAGCATTCACGGCATAGGTAATCTCAGGCCTAGTAATAGTAAGATAATTGAGTGAACCAACCAAACGTCTGAAGAGCTGCGGATCAGAGAATCGAGAAGCAGCAGAGACCATTTTGGAAGATTTAAGAGTACTGGGTGTCGGTACTGGTTTTGAGTTTGTGAACCCGGCAGATGCAAGAATATCAGTTGCATATTTGGTCTGATGCAGAATTACTGCTTTAGAAGTGCGGTGCACTTGAATACCCAAGAAAGTATCAATGGCTCCAAGTTGTTTCAATGAGAATTGAGACCGAAGCATATGCAACAGATCCTCTATAGTTTGAGAATCATTACCAGTGAGCAACAAGTCATCAACATAGATAAGAAGATATAGTTTAATAGTAGACTTGGTATAAATAAGCAATGAAGGGTCTGCCTTACTGAAGATAAAACAGAACTTAATCAAGGACTGAGTAAGTTTATTAAACCATTGCCGAGGGGCTTGGCGAAGGCCATAGATAGCCTTGTGCAACTTACAAACATAGTGTGGATGTTGAGAATCAATAAATCCGGGAGGTTGTTTCATAAAAACCTCTTCAGGAAGATCACCATGAAGAAACGCATTGGAGATGTCAAATTGAAGAGTCTGCCAATTGCTATGAAGTGCTAGTAGAAGAAGTATTAGAATTGTGGGTAACTTGGCCATCAGACTAAAGGTCTCATTAAAGTTGATACCAAGAACTTGATTAAAGCCTTGAGCAACTAGCCATGCCTTATAGAGATCAATCTGACCATCTGATTTGGTTTTCAATTTGAAAACCCATTTGCATCCAAGAACAATTTTGTTTGGAGGAGGTGGTATTAGACTCCAAGTGCCTTGTTGTTAAAGTGCCATAAATTCTACGGACATAGCAGCACACCAGGACGGATGTTGTAATGCTTGAGTATAAGAGGCAGGAATCCCAACTGACTGAGGAACCGTGAGCAAGTCAAGAATGCCAACTTTCAGCTTTTGATGACCAGTTTTCAACCGGGTTTGCATAAGATGAGTAGAAGGAGCATGTGTTTGTTGGTAAGGTGGTGGAATTGTTGGAGGTAAGGAAGAACTGGAGGAAGAGATTGGGCCCGGTGTAGTATTTGTGGAGGAGATAGGCATAACAGGGGTATTTATTGGAGAAGCTGGAGAAGATGGTTGAATAGGTGACAAGGAAGATGTAGGAGATTGAGAATCTGGAGCAAGGAGAGATGTTGGTGTTAAGAGAAATGGGTTTTGAGGTGGATTGGGTAAGGGATTGGGAGAGGATGAGACAATGGATTTAAAGGGAAATATGTGTTCATAAAAAACAACATGACGAGAGACATAGATGCGGTTTGTATGTGAATTTAGACAACGATAACCTTTGTGAGAAGAGGAGTAACACAAGAAAATGTATTCTTGAGAACGAGGTGATAGTTTATTTGGAGAGATGGGTTGAAGCCAAGGAAAACAAAGACAACCAAATGTTCTCAAATGGTTGTATGAGGGTAATTTACCATGTAGAAGCTGATAAGGAATTTGAAGATGACAAGCTTTTGTGGGCAAAATGTTTATAAGATAGTTAGAGGTTAAAAGAGCTTTAGCCCAAAAGATATGTGGAAGGTGAGCAGTGTGAAGAAGAGCACGAGTTGTTTCCAAAAGATGACGATGCTTTCGTTCTGCAAGACCATTCTGCTCAGGTGTATAGGGACAGCTAAGTTGATGAGTAATACCATGCTGACTTAAGTAAGTGCGAAAAGGAGTACTTATGTACTCTCCACCACCATCTGTTCTCAAGGTTTGAATGGATGTATTAAATGAGGTCTTAATAAGTTGGTAAAAATGTTGAAATTTAGAGAAGGACTCATCTTTAGAGTGCATGAGATAAATCCAAGTATATCTAGTGGAACATCTATAAATACAATATAATAACGAAAATCATTAAAAGATGAGACAGGAGCTGGTCCCCAAACGTCAGAATGTATTAGTTGAAAAGGTTTGAGTACATAACTAGAAGATGAAGTAAATGGTAACTTCTGACTCTTGGCCACATTACAAGACGTGCACATAAAATTAGAAGAGGGAATACATATAGATGGAACTACACTAGAAAGATATTGTAAAATTCTAAGATTCGAATGACCAAGCCGTGTATGCCATGGCTGGATTTTGCTGACCTAAGATTGTAAGGCTTGAGAAGAACCTGTGGAGACAGTTGGAACATGATAAAGACCATCTCGCGAGTGACCACAGAGAAGAGTACTATTGTCTGAGAGATCCTTAATGAGGAAACCATGAGCATCAAACAATATAGAACAATTGTTATCGGAAGTCAATTTATGAATTGAAAGGAGATTATGAGAAAGAAGTGGAATATGTAAAAGATTTTTAAGACGAAGCTTACGGCTTGGATCAGGAAGTGGTAAGATTCATTGCCCAGTTTTTTGAATGGGAAGAGTATTCCCGCTAGTAACAGAGACGGTGTTAGCTCCAAAATATGGTGTAGATTGTTGCAGCTGTGTAGCATTAGGCGTCAAATGCGAGGAAGCACCGTAGTCTAATACCCATTCCGTGATCGGAGAAGTCACGCTGCTGTTTGGACTTGTGAGCAAGGCACGTGGATTTGTAGTTGGAGCAGTTGGAGCATATTGCATATTGCAACTGTGCCAACAATTTAAGGCAACATGACCAAGTTTTCCACAAATTTGGCCGGTGGGACGATTAGCAGCTAGAGAAGGTGGTCGATTGCTGTTATAATTTGGTGTATATGGAACATTTGGTCCAGAAGAACCTGTCCTGAAGGGAGCTCCTCTTCCGCGTGTTCTTGAAGAAAATCTGCCACGGGATGTGTTAGAACGTGCAGTCCACATTGCAGTATGATCTGAAGGAGGTGGAACTTCCTTTTGCTACTCATTCTGTAAGTTGATTTCTTCACTGCACAAAAGTGAATACAATGCATCAAGAGTAATCTTTTGCTGAATTATCCGAATACCCGATTTGATTGGATTATAAATAGACGGCAGTCCATTCAATGTGTGTAGTATAACGTCTTCAGCATCAATGTGACCTCCAGACGATGATATGTTGTCCACGAGAGCTTTAACTTGAGCAAGATATTGTGTCATAGTGAGATCTTTCATTTAAATATGGTGTAACTCATTTTTAAGTTGAATTACACGAGAACGATTTGTAGGATGAAGTCATTTCTCTAAGGTTGTCAATATCTCTTGAGCGGTAGACAATGAAATGATATATGGAAGAATCGAAGGGGAAATAGTGGACAGTAAAGCTGAAACTAGATTTTGATCAACCTATTTTCAGAGACGTAAGTCGGCTGTATTTGCATCTGTAGAAGAAGCAACCAGAGGAGTGATGCTTCTAGTAAAAAAACCTTCAAATCCATTTGCTGAAAATAACTTGAAGACTTGAAGATGCCAAATGGAATAGTTCTCATTTGTAAGTGAAGTAGACACAATGTGCTTCAAGTTGCTCATGAGAAACTTCAGTGAAGAGGGGACGACGAACTTTGTCATTGCGGCTGACAGAGACGAGGATGCCGCTGGAGCAGAAGCAGAGGATCCTTGCGAAGCCATTGAAGAAGATAACCTAAAGCTCTGATACCATGAAAGCATTCATCTTCGTGACCTGCTCAAGAGGAAAACAGAAATATAGAACAGAGAAGAGGGAGCAAGCTTCAACGAAAATCAGCCGTGTTTCTCATTAATGTCTTAGTGAAATAAAGGCAAGTATACATGCCTTGTACAGGAGACCAAACTGAGGGAAAAATGGCTAAAGCCTGCTGTCGCAGTAGTACCTAGAAGGAGCAGAGAAAGTGCTACCTTACTCATGTTGACATTGAGTGGAACAGGATAAGTAACAAGTACTAAGAGTATACTCTAACAATATCTATGAACAATCATATAAGATTTGGTTAAGATGTGATGATTCTCATTGTTAGAAGAAAATCATCTAATTATAATAATCAATCAATCATAATCACATGCTATTTTAAACTAAGGGCAGACTTATCAAGCCAATTTATGTTAACTCGATACATGCTATACGAATGCAATAATATGCGAGGAGATATTAATACCATCAACTAGAAACCTCGATATTTCAAGCATTTGAATGATGAAGGGTTCAATGCTTTAAAAAATGCTCTAAATATCAAGATTATAAGGGTGAGTCCAAGTAGAGATAGTCTATTTAGAAAGAAAGGAATAATTTTGGTACATGTTCTGATCATTACCAAATCACAAGTCTTTAATGAAAAGTTGACCAAATAATGAATTGATAATAAAATTATATGACTACTGACAAGACTCAACAAGATGACTAATGAACCTATATTGATATCTACATAGAATAGTAAATTAGAAAATGCATGACCAATGAGCATACGATGTCGAAAAGGTGATCAACTCAGGTCAACTCTGTGTTAGTCTAGGTTAGCCAGAGCATCACACATATATGTCCGTTTAAATCAAATCAAATGAATTTTAATTTTGAGTATTTTAATCTTTTTAAAATAACATTGAGAATTTACATAAAATTTGATTGTTTTTATATAAAAATATATATCCTATATTTGATCTAGATGAATTTTAATATTTTTAAAGCATTGCAGAATTCTTTTTTTTTAATTTCATTAAATATAATAACATAATATTTCCTAAAAATTTTTAAATAAGTATGTATAACCCAATTAAAAAAAAAACATTGTATATATATATATATATATATATATATATATATATATATTGGGTAGCTTGATAAGCTTTCGAGTCGAGTCGGGTTGAGCTCGAACTCGAGCTCGTTTATCATACGAGCTCAATTGTAGGCTCAAGCTCGATAAGCTCGGCTCGCGAGCTCGTTAACTAGTCGAGTTCGAGCCGGCTCACAGCCGGCTCGGCTCACTTACACCCCTAGTTGGAGTCAATGATGAGGGCATCTCCAACCGAAAAACTCATTTTTCACTCCAAAATACAGTAATACATCAAAATGCAGTAACTTGTCTCCAACCGAACTCCTTTTTCTAACACCAAAAAAAGAATATTCCTAGTATATTCTTCTCCATATTTCATTTTACATCTTTTTAATCATTAAAAAAAAAAAAAACTAATGGCGGGTGAACAGTGCGACGCCAAATATGGCGTCGCACTGTTCACTGGCGACCTTATGCCGTAGAAAATAGCGCTCCGTTGGAACGACATTGAGCACGGCAAACACTCGTTTGCGTATTCATTGGAGATGCCCTGAGGCAGATATAGAGAGGATGAAAATGAGAAACTGAAATAAGGAATGAAGCATAATAAAGGGAGATTGAGGTTTCATTTGGATTGTTTTTTTTATTATTTTCTGAAACAAATATTCTAGAACAAAAAAATTTAGTTTCAAAATTTTTTTTACTAAAATATTAATTTAAAAAAGCAGTACCTGAGAGAAAGAGTGATCTAAATTTATAAAATTTAAGTTTTAAAATAACTAGCTAAATAATATAGTAGAAATTGACAAAATTACTTAATAAAAGTTAGTAATGAATGACTCAAAATGACGCTAAGGTCCTCCCATACATAAAAAAAAAAAATGCTGACGTCCTCCCATATAATTCAGCCTTTGCTATATGGTCCACTAGACAAAGAGCAACATGATGCATGTCCAATCACACTGCTACTGCATGTCTGTGTACTATGCAAAGAGCCTTGGCATGCATGACCTACATAAGCCTCTGAATTATTTATGATAAAATGTTAATCTCAAAGGTCATATATCTATATAAAAATAGTTTAATATTATTATTATTTTTAATAATATTAAGGTTCATTTTGGACAACACTCTTACTATTTTATAAAGCTGCTATATAAAAAATAACTTTTTAAAATTGTAATAAAAAGTAACTTTTTAGTACAAAATTTTTTAGAAGTAACAAAAAATAAAGATCAAGCATAAATTATGATTGTGATTTCTAAAAAATAAAATAATAAAAAAGCTATCTCAAGTGAAGCTTAAATCACAAAACTTTGTAGGCAGAATGAATCATTATTTATACATCATCAAAATATTATCTTGATCGGGCATGAATCTCGAGGCAAAATCAAGTTGGAAAATTTTGAAATTAAAATTCGTCCATCTGAACTCCGATTTCAACAAACTTATAGTCAAATTGAACGGCTTGATGAAAAGAATACAACCAACCCAAGATCATGGAATTCTGACATCATTAAGATCTTTAAATGTCTAACGAACAGTCTACGATCAAGAGATTCAACATCGACCGTCCATCCAAACCACTCCCCATTTACCCGTGATCTTTCTCTTATTGATAGGCCATGCCACCATAGGAAATTTATAAATAGACCCCTCATTTCTCTTGAAAATGGACCCCTAAGCCTAAGGAGAAAAGATAGAGACCAGAGATCGCTCTTGCCTTCTTGCCTCCTCAACCACCACATAGAGTTCTGACGGACCACCACCTAAGGCCCTAAGCTCCACCGGACCACCACCTGAGGGCCTCAATTCCGCCAGACCACCACTTGAGGCCCTGAGCTCCACTGAACCACCACATGAGGCTCTCAGTTCCGCTGGACCACCACTTGATGTCCTGAGCAACACCAGACCACCACATAAGGCCCTGAGTTCCGCCGAACCACCACCTGAGGCTCTAAGTTATGCTGGACCACCACTTCAGGCCCTGAGCTCCACCAGACCACCACCTAAGGCCCTCAGTTCTGCCGGATTACCACTTGAGGACCTCAGTTCATCAAACCACCACTTGAGGCCTTGAGCTCCACCGGACAACCACCTGAGGCCCTTAGTTCCATCGGACCACCACTTGAGACCCTGAGCTCTGTCAAACCACCACTTGAGGCCCTCAATTCTGCTGGACAATCACTTGAGGCCATGAGCTCTGCCGAACCACCACCTGAGGCCTTTAGTTCCGACAAACCACCTCTTGATGCCCTGAGCTCCGTCAGACCACCACTTGAGGCTCTAAATTCCGTAGGACCACCACTTGAGGCCTTGAGTTCTATCAAAAAATCACCTAAGGCCCGAACTTCTACCGGACCACCACCTATGGCCCAAAACTTCTATTAGATCACCACCTGAGGCCCAAACTTCTGCCAAACCACCACCTAAGGGATGAAGTTCTACCGCTCCACGACTTAAGGCCCGGACTTTACCAGATCATCACCTGAGGCCTGAAGTATTTTTGGACCACCACTTGACTACCGGAGTTCTACCGGAACACCACTTGATGCCAGAAGTTTTACCAGACCATCACTTGATGCCTGGAGTTTTGTTGGACCACCATTTGACATCGCACTTCCACCGGACCATCACTCGACACTGAAGCTCTACCTAACCATCGTCAGGCTACCAACTGATGCTCAACTTTCAAGTGGCACCAAACAAAACTCCAGGCATTAAATTTATGTTTCTCTATCTCTGCAAATATTCCAGGATGCAACAGTTTGGTGTCGTTTATGGGAAACTCATTCCCACTATCCTAAGCACCACTTCGATGGCTAACATACGTAGTAATCACATCTTGAGAGCCTCTCGCTTCAATTCACACCAATCTAAGAATTAGTCTATGACTCATAGACACTAAGTATCCTCCTCTTTTTATCTTGGGAGGTAAAATGCTGCTTGAGAAGGAACTTCAGGACCTTCCCTAGAAGACCGTATCAAAAAATAGAGGAATCTCAGAATGAGATCCTTCAACTCCTACGAGTGACTCAACAACCTACACTAGCACCATCAGAAAAGATTCTTCTCCCTCGAGATTCACTGGGCTCAAAGATGTTTAACCCGAACATCTTTATGTTGAGATTCCCCTTCCTCAGCCAAGGATACGTCCTCAAACACATCAAGATAATGAGTTTGCTAACATATAAAGCTCCACCCATCCTTTACATGCAAGTTGCCAACCTCAGATTTCTCCAGACATCCTAGAGGACTTAGCCCGATAGTATATTACTGGACTTACTCGTAACGCCCTGTGTCTTAAATTATAAAGATTATTATGATAAGAGTTCCCCGTGGGAGGTAAAAGATAACCTCATCATTAGTGGGACTTTTATGAGTCATCACCTCTGACCAAAGTCATCCTTCAACACCCCTTTCTAACAGGATTCAAACTACTGAGTATCAATTTTTATGACGGGATTTTCGACCCGTATGAGCATATCGATCATTATAAGACCATCATGTATATCCAGCGAGCCTCAAATGTGCTCCTATGCTAAGTTTTCCCTACTACCCTCAAGTAATAATCATGAATATGGTTCTATTCACTTCCAATTGGAACAATCACCACCTTTGTTAAATTGGCCAAAGTATTCATTGAACAATTTGTCTCCAATTAGAGAATTGTTAAGGATTCTTCCCACCTTTCTAAGATTTGCTAGAATGAAGGAGAATCATTGAAGGGGTATTTTTAGCAATTTTCTATGGAAGCTCAACAAATTATAGGAGTAGCTTGACAAATTCTAAGAGGATTTTTCCTTGGAGGCCATTGTCCTAGTCCCTTTTACTCGACACTTATGCGAGACATAGTTCTCTCATATATTGATCTGATCCATCGTGTGGAGGCACAAATATTAGTAGATGAAGCTATCAATGCCCACATGAAGCAATTTGAGCAAACACCTGGAAAGCGTAAAAATGCCCCTATAATAGAGGACTCATTCCCGCAACGAAAGAAAAATTTGCCTCCTAGACCCCAATACCATGATGTGAGTTTCAGCAAGAATATGAGTATACACCACTCAAGGCCCCTCGAACAAATTTTTTGATGGTCATTCGAGATCAAGAAAATATTAACTGACCTAATCCTTTAAAGTCAAATACAAGAAGTCATCATCAATACTATCATTTCAACCATAGTTGTGGGCACACCACTATAGCCTGTAAGACACTCAAAAATAAAATTGAGAGACTTATCCGACAAGGCTACCTTTGACAGTTTATTCAAAATTCACCTGCTCGAGATGAGGCTTGTTTTATTAGGGGGCAAAATTAATAACAGGAAAGGCAACCTTTAAATAATATTCAAATGGTTGGTGAGATTAAATAACCTTATAATTTGGACATTTTTGTTAGTATTATTACTTGTCACGTGTCATCGTGTATCTCTTCTATAATAAATAGGGTGTCATTTTGATATCCATAATATTTTCTTTCAAGTTAAATATTATGTTGTCCCCGTATGTATCTCTTATATATTGAGTATATTGTAACTCTTATATCCTTAAGTTATACTAGGGACTTATTGTATTGTCTTACATAATATAGTAATGTGACATTCACTCCGTCCAGATATTATCTCATTCTTTAAAAAGGATAAAAAATGATAAAAAAAAACTATCAATGTATACAATCAAATCTTAAATATTTGATTTTAGAAATATGCAAATTTTATTATATCTCAATCACTAGATGATTAATCCTAGGGGAATTTGATCTGACCTCTTCCATATAGGTTAACTTCATCGAGTAGGACTCTAACATATAACATCGGATAGGTTAAACATCCTAGGAGGATGTCAATTAAATCTTAAATCATTGATTCGTGAAATATGCAATCTTTATTATGTCTCAATCATTAGATAATCAATCCGGAGGATATTCGATCTAATATCTTCCGTATAGGTTAACATTATTGAGTAGGGCTCTGACATACAATCTCAGATAGGTCATATATCATTGGTGGATTCTCTCGACCTCTTCCATATAAGTTAATATCATCAAGTAGGGCTCTGATATATAACCTCGGATAAGTCATACATCTTTGGTGGATTCTTTCAACCTCTTTCGTATATGTTAACATCATCGAGCATGACTATAATATATAACTTCGGATAGATCATACATTTTTGGTGGATTTTCTCGACCTTTTCTATATAAATTAACGTCATCGAGAAACACTCTAACATATAACATCAGATATGTCATACATCATTGGTAGATTCTCTTGATCTCTTCCATATAGGATAATATCATCAAGCAACGCTTTGATATACAATCTCAGATAGGTCATACATTCTTGGTGGATCTTATCAACCTCTTTTATATATGTTAATGATGCTGAACTTCTTTCTATCATTGGACTCTCGTCAAACTTCTGCCCGACGCCATATTTTCACCCATCGTTGAACTACTACCTGTCGCCAGACTCTCATCGGACTTCTACTTGATGCTAAATTTCTACCCGTTACCGGACTACTGCTCGTTGCCAAATTCTCATTGGACTTCTACCCAATATTGCATTTCTATCCGTCGTCTGACTACTGCCCGTCGTCGTACTCTCGTTATACTTCTAGCTGACGTCAAATTTCTATCAATCGTCGGACTACTACCCTTCATAGAACTTTCATAGGGCTTTTACCCGACTTCAAATTTCTACTTGTCGTCGAACTACTACCCATCGTCGGACTCTCGTCGAACTTCTACCCGACACCAAATTTTACCCATTGCCAGACTCTCATCAGACTTCTAGCCGACGCAGAATTTTTACCCATCGTTGGACTCTCTTTGGACTTCTACCCAACACCTAATTTCCACCCCTCAGAGGACTTCTTTCACTGACTAACGTCAGACTTCTGCGGGATCTCTCGAAGGAGGAGGAAACTTTTACTCAGTGAGGGGCCCTAAACTTAGATTTAGATGATACCACATGAACATGATAAGGGTAAGGCCTCTGGATGAGGGAGAAAAGAACAAGGAAAAAACTTCTACTCAGTGATGGGCTCTTGACTTGGACAGTGGATACCACAAGAACAGGGCTAGGGGAATGCCTCAGTGTGAGGGAGAGGAGAAGAAGGGGAGGAATCTCCTTCTTACAGAGAGGGGCCTTGGGCTAGAAAAGGGGATACCGACTATGCAGGGAAAGGGGAAAGCCTCAAATGAAAAAAAGAGTGAAGAGGGGAGGTGCAGATTTTAATACCCAAGGAGGAGGTATTTATAGGTGTGAGTGAAAAGTTAAAGTAGCTATGAAACAAAAAAAGAAGAAAAAAATGAAAGAAAAAAAAAGAAAAAAATAAAAAAAAAAAAAAAAAAAGAAAAAAAAAGGTTGGCAGCATTTGGCTAAATCGTTAGCCGCAACTTGCATTGCTAGTGGGTCAAGTCAGCCACGACCGGCCCGAACCGATCAATGGGGGGCGGAGCTGCGCGGCTCATGGGCAAGCTGGGCAATGCCCGGGCAGCGCCCAAGCCACTAGGCAGTGCCGACAGCTAGCCGACTCGAGGTTGCTGCCAGTTGTCTCCTGGTAGTGGCGACCATCCCGGACCATTTATCGAGCCTAAAAAGGTCAAACCAGATGTTTTTTAGTTCCCGTGACCATTTTTTGATATTCCTGACTCAAAATTGACACTTTTAAAGCTATTTGAGATCTCTTTGCCCAAGTTTCAATTAATTTTTAATTTTTAAATCTCATAAAAATTTGCCAAAGATTGTGACACATATTTTTAGACTTATGAAACTTCGACGTTCAAAAATAGGACAACAATTGATACATCATCAAAAAAATATCTTGATCGGACATGAATCTCGAGGAAAAATTAAGTTGGAACAAGGGGTGTAGTCTCATTAAAAATCTATGATTGAGACACTTGCTTGATTTGAAGTGCTGGACATGGTCACTGAATGGATGCTTCTTTTTCTGTCCTATGACGGATTGGCTGACGATTTTTCTAAGACATTATGGAAATTATTCTTTCGTCAGGCTTTATTTCTTTCTTTAAATGCCTGAACGATGATGATAGCCTGACGATGGATCCTCTTGGACGGTATTCGGGCAACCATAGTATATGATCTCACAGACTACCAATTGGACTACCTATTGGACTACTTGAGTTCAGTGCATCTTCTACCATTTCTTTGTAGAAATTCACAGAAGCTCCATCTATCGTCTTGAGTTTTCTTTTTTGTTCTCCTTACTGTTTTAGTTCTTCCTTAATTTGTTTTCTTTACATGATTGGTTATTATGTACCTTCTGTTTGTTATTTTGTATTTCATTTCTGATTAATAAAAATGGCATAGTCCATAATATTAACAACTTGAGTATATATAATTACCAAAATTCCCCTCCTTCAACTATTAATAGCTCCCCTTGGACCTTGAAAATTACACATTCTCCTCTCTATCTCTTCTTTCAATTGAGGCCTTTCCTTGGCCCAGTACGGTTGATATCCCTCGTCCAGGCACAAGGTCCCTCTCTTTACAAGAATTCTTTCAATTGAGGCCTTTCCTTGGCCCAGTACGGTTGATATCCCTCGTCCAGGCACAAGGTCCCTCTCTTTACAAGAAGGTGATTCTCCTCCTCTCCCCATAATGCCCTTCATCTCTTCTTTCAATTGAGGCATTTTCTTGGCCCTATACGGGTGGTATCCTTCGTCCAGACTCAAGGCCTCTCTCTTTGCAAGAAGATGATCCTCTCTTGTTCAATTGCACAGCCCCTCCCTATAAAGGAGTAATATTAGGTGATTGCCTTCCATCGAGAGATCCTACGATCAGGGGAGCCCTATCACACTGTATGATTGCAAGCGGAGGCCAGATAAGGGAGCAAGGGTAGATGAGGTAGCATCAAACATTACGAGTAACTTTTTGATCCTTTTAAGCAAGAATTTTTATTTTTTGAATGATGTGGTGATGACTGTCCCAAAGAGGTCTGATCGGGCTGGCCTTCCTCCTCCCGGTTACTTGACTGTTTCTGAGACCAGCTTGCGAGCGGGGTTATGCTTTCCACCTCCTGTTAAGCTGATCTAAATTTTATAATGATGCAGGGTGAAACTATCCAATTTTCATTCAGAGCCATATCAGTGACTGTGGGGTTGATTATGCTCTTTAGAGATCGAGGATCTAGTCTAATGCCTGAGCACCTTTTGCGGATGTGTCGACTCACCAATGACACGCATGAGCGCGTAACATTTAGATCCAAATGGTTGGATATACGTACCTATGATCCTTCAAAGAGCTGGGCTAGTGCATATTTCTTTGTGAAAAATGAGTGGGGTCTGATAGAGAAGTGAGGAAAGATAAAGGATCTTCCAGTCTCTCTATATGTCGGGAAGAAGACATAATGAGGATCCTCAAGATTCCCGATATTGAACATCTTCTATATAAGGTTCATTACATGATTAGATACATAGAGGAAGAATTTTTGTTCAAGGTCAGTCTGTCATTCCATTCTGGGAGGTCAGATGCAAGGATGTTGAAGCCATCTTCCAAAGTTCTTGAGCTCCCTTCCCCAACTATAAAGGTGGTTCCTAAACGATCGCGAGAGGTGAAGACCCTTAGGTTTTAAATAAGAAGAAGAAGTTGGAGGGGACTGCGATGAATATCGACAAGGCTCTACCTGACTCTTCTCTCACCAAGTTTCACATTCCTGGGGATGTCTTGTGCCATCAATATATTAGACGTCGCAAAGCTAGTGATTGGTGAGTAATATCTTCCTAATGCTTCTTCTATTTTTTATGGGATGGCTTCTAACACACTTTTCTCCCTTATTTCAATTGTCACGTCTTGGGATGGAGCTTACTGAATCTTTGAACGAATGGAACAATGAATTTGTGAAGATCAAATGTCTTCAAGAAGAGTTCAAGCGAAAGTACAATCATAAGACCAAGGAGGCAAAGGTGCTAGAAGAGGAGTTGTGTGAGTGCAGGACTGAGTTAGCCAATACAATGCATTTTGTGTCTCTTCATTATCAGAAAATATATCAACTTGAAATTGATCTAACGGAGGCACAAGCAATGATTACCCATCTTTTGAAGGATCAAAAGGTCTCTGAAGAGAAGACAATATTGCTTGAGGAAAAAAAAAGAGGACTTAGACTCTTATAGTTGAGAAGGAGACTGCTTTGTCTGGCTCAGAACCTTTGAGAATCATTGAAGATTTCAAGAAGTCCATAGCTTTCAAGACCATCATCCAAGATCACATTCAGGAGGCACGAGATCATATCTATAATGTAGAAGTGAAGGCCTTAGAGCAGCAGTGTATTGATGATGGATTCATCCGGGGCTTTTCGAAGGGAGTTCACCTGATACAGCGGTAGACCAGAGTTCAAGTTGAAGGGGTGACCCCTAGCCTAGCTTCAGATGACTCTCCTTTATACTCTAATGGCGATGAGATAGAGATTGAGCTATAGAAGTCCTTTACTATTAAGGTGAATGATGAGATTGTAGATATTGAGTAGCTCTTTTATTTTTTATGCTCCACTATTATCACTTTATCTTTTTTAGTAAGTATGATGTATTAGATGTTTGCATTCATGTATGTTATCTTCTATAATTTAATAAAAAAATTGTTGTAATTTTTATCTGACTAGTGAATATTTCAGTGTTCTTATTTAATTTGAGTGAATTTTATATATGCTTCCTTTTATTAAGGTAATTGATTTATCTGAGGTTGTTTGTTTTAGCCTTATACAAAGCTTTTTTAACCTGTGTGATGGAAGTCAAATTAGATCCCCTTTGGAATCGAACATCCAGTGATGAGATTTAGGCTTCTCGAATCAAGGACTCCAAGGTCTAAAAGTCACCCACTAAGGGTGTTTGGCCTTTCTGAGGTTATTAATCATAGTGTTATGATGTAGATAAACCTATGTGAAGAGGTCGGATCGAATCCCCATGGGATTGATCATCCAGTGATTGAGGTGCAACAAAAAGTGCGTAGGTCTTGAATCAAGGATATAAAAATTAAGTGACACCCACCTAAGGTGTTTGACTTATTTAAGGTTGTTGATTATATCATTATTTAATACTTTTTAACCTGTGTAGAAGAGGTCAAATCAAATTCCCGTAGGATTGATAGTCCATTGATTGAGTTATAATTATGTGTTGCTCGAATTAAGGATTTCAAGATTGAAGTTCACAGCTTGTGTGAATCTATCAATATGATCTTACTCAAAGAAGGAAATAATGTAACCCAAGGAGGGAACATAGTTTTTACTGTATTAAATAAAGGCATACTTCCTTGATATAATTCAGGGATGAAGAAGCTACAAACACCACATACAATATGAGACATATAATGTTCAATCCTGAAGACATAAAACACTGAAGACATACAATACTAAAGACATATAATACTTAAAATAAGTAGCAATGATGTTCTTTACTGATAGTACTTACAGAGGTTTTCTACATTCCAGGTCCTAGGGAGCATCTTTCCCTGGACATTCTTTAACTTAAAAGTTTCGAGCTTCACCACGACTGCCACCAAGTATGGACCCTCCCCCTCACTTGATCTCTCATGCTTTAGTCTCACAATCTTTCCCAAACACCCATACTCAATGGCCAATCTCAAGAGAAAATTGTAGCAAAGGTTTTGAGTGTCAATTTTTAGGACTTTTATATATGAAACACAAGAAAAATCTTCTAGAAAATTAAAAATTATAAGTCAACTGACTTAAGAATGTATAACACGATTGAGGATCGTCTGTACGAATAGTTCAAAAATCTATATACGTTTATGTACGAACCTAATTTCATACTATGTCTGTTGCCTCTATGAACTGACATCATACTGTACGAATCATTCAAAATTGAACCTATTTTGTCTGGTATGATCCTATATGAACCTTATTTCGTACTCTATCAGTCATCTGTATGAATTGACATCGTATAGTAAGAACAATTAATACAAATCATGCTTCGTTTGGTACAAATATGGATGACCCCATTTCATACTATATCAGTCATCTATACGAATAAACTTCTTACAATAAGAACAGTTCAAAAACAAATGAGTTCGTTTGGGATGAATTGGTACGCACCCATTTTGTACTTTTTGATTCATTTGTATGAATAAACTTTGCATAATACGAACAATTAAAAAAATACAAGACATGATTTGATTAAATTCATTTTAGAGGAAAAAATATGATAAACCATCCAGTACGATTGGAAATCATATAATATGATTAGTCTTAAAATTTTAAGTTTTGACTCACTCCTATATGTGTGTACGGTTACCCAATTACAATCACACTCTCTCAGACTAAAAAAAAAAGATTTATAAACTTCATTACATGAAATTTTAATCTATTATATGTTGAAGTATTCAACATTCTTGAATATGATTTCCCTGAAATATTAGTGCACACAAATAACAAACAGAAAATGTTTAGTACATGTTAGAAGAAAATAACAGAATAATAATATTTTTCTACATAAAAAATACATTCTCAAGCTGGATTCCTAAGTTGCAACAAATCATGGCACTTTTATAAGTAATTTTATTTTCTAATGATTTCTCTCTCAAATCTATTTAAAATATAATATCTTGTGAATTGGCAAACTTTTACTATGTAAATTTTGATATATCATAGAAATCTTCACTCTAAATATATTAATATGATCATTTTCATATTTCATCAGGTAGTTTTTATTACAAATAAGGATCCAAGTCTTGTGATTTTGATGATAACAAATATTATTATTAATTTTCTTACTATGCTATCTCCATATAATTAAGTTTATTACATATTATTTTTACGCTGCTCACTAACATTTCATGTCCACTATTCACTTGTAACTTAGATCAGCTCAAGGCTGAGTAGACTAGGATCAAAGTCTATTTTTTTAGTCTTTATATAATTTTTATTTTCTTGAGTCAATCATGTATTGTGGTGGATCCCAAACCTGAATAACCTTACACACACACACACTCAAGAGGATGAGTTAGGAAGAAAATGAGTTTTTTGAACTAATCGTATTATTAGTTTTACATCGTACTGGAAAATCAATTAACCAAAAAAATTATTAGTTAAGGTACCTCTGTTAATTGCGATTGATTAAGCTAATCATCCTGGACAATCCTTATCATAAAGGCTGATCAAGTATAATTATTAAAATAGACTCCAATAATCATTTAGACAATATTTTATGATTCAAATTTTGTTCTAATCGTACCATACGATATGCATCATATTGTACGATATATGAAAATCATGACTAAATTGATCATGTGATTAGAAAAATGATAATGGTTAATTTGTTAAATTAAACCGTACAGGATGATTGGTGACAATTGCACTGTATAACTCGAGCGATATATAAGACTTTAATTTATTATTGCCTATCGTCCAAGATGATTTGCCATAGTTTTAAAACTAATCATACCGGATGCCCTCCCCCCCCTCGCCCCCCTCCTTAATTTCGTACTATACGAACTGAGCTCTGCATGGGATGATTATTTATCGTCAATTATCATATGGGATGATCAATACAAACTCTTGAACTTATTATACATAAAAATACATTCCATAATGTCTAAAAGTGTTATTTTGTACTAATCGTATTAGACGATGCTCTCAATCCTCCTAGACGATCAGTTAATCTCTTTGAACTGGTCGTACATGGTCTACCTCCTCATATAATACAAACAAGAGTACTTTGAACTAATCATACAAGACGATCTTGAATTGTATAGGATGATCAGAGTCGACAGATTGAAATTTAAGTCTTTTTGAGAGACTCTCTATTTAAACTTACTTAGACTTACTTCAAAGACTTCTGTTGTAACATCAAATCTACTCCAGGATCGTTCGGGCCGATATGGATCGTCCCGGGACGATTAGTGTAAATTCTGTTCCCTC
>NW_021319890.1:368845-386244 GCF_001605985.2 Dendrobium catenatum | reverse complement strand
AAAACAAATATTTATAAAATATTGAAAAAAAGGAGAATGTACATAATAAATAAATATTAAAAAATCATAATTACAATATAATTTTAAGAAGCTCTTTGAAATTTATTAAAAATTGATATAACAAAAAATTATTATTTTAAAATTTGAATTTTCAGTAGAACACAATTCAAATTTTGCACTTTCTATTAAAACTCAAATTAATTTTGCATTTTTTATGAAAAAAAAAACACAAATTAATTTTGTTGTTTTTAATGAAAATGTAAAATAATAATATGTTTTCTAAAAATGTAAAATAAAATTCATTTTCTTTTAAAACACAAAATCATTTTTATTTATGCTTATTAAATTAAGACTTGGTTTTGAGCTTTTTTGTAACCACTTTTAAAGCTGTCGTAAGAAAAGTAATTTTAAAAAATATATTTAGAAAATAGTTTCTACGGGCAATAAAAATCATGAAATACAACAAAAAAGTAAAAATAGTAAGGAAAAATACATAATTATCTCAAATTAGCGATAGGCGTATCAACTAAAAAAATTACGATGGAGCAAATGCTCTAACATGTTTAGTACTTGCTTGAATTCGCCAAACCTTTTAAATTAATTAAATTTTAATATTAACTCAATATTAATTAGGTAGAATTATATAATTAAGTTAAAATTAATTAATTATTATATAAAATTAAATTTATTATTTTATTATATAAGTTATAATTACTAATTATATAATTTTTATTATAATTAGTAATTATGAATATAATAATTATATAATCACAAATTAGTTATTATATAATCATAGAATACTATTAATTAAATTAAATATTAAGGAAAAATAAATTAATTATTACATAATTATATAATACTATTAATAAACATACTTTGATTTTAGAAGTATTATATCAATCTATTTCTAAATTTAACAATACTATTAATATACTAATGAATTTTATTTTCTCATATGTAGCCCACCAGCCAACTCGATTCACCAATCTTTGTCCAAATTACTAGCCGATCTCTTGTGCGAAAAGATGGACATGTATTGAATGGGCTAATCATTTTGACACATTCAGAATGCGCCAAACAATACGCTGCATTATGAATGCACCAAAAATATCAACGAGTTGGCTCCAATCTAAATTTGCACTCGTTCACGCTCTTTATAATAAAATCCGCATATTTAAATGTTCCTCTCCTTTTTAAAATTGACCTATTATTATTGCATAAATATTTTTTTTTGAAATTTTTGTATGGAAATACTAATATATTTTTTCTTGCGTCACAAAATGGTAGTATTAGCCTAAGAAGAATTCCTTTAAATTGTTATATAGTTAAAAACCTAAAATTTAAACAATGGAAAACATCATTTTAAAGGGTATTATGGACATTTCATCAAATACAAGTTAATAGAAATTTTAACGCCAGAGAGCAGAAATCTTCCAGATCTACCCTTCGTACGTCCTCCCTTCGGTTCCTTGGTTTCCCTATATATCTTCTTCCTCGCTGCTCTAATCACAGGCCTCCATATCTGCCTCTAACATAAATCGGCAGAGAGAGAGGAGAGATCGCAGTCGTGAACTTGGAGTGGCGATCGCTCTTATTAGGGTTTCTTTATGTTGTGCTAATCACGGCTGTTCTTCGAGTCGGCGGTCGGCACTTCAACCGTTTCCATATTCCTCAACCGCAAGTGGAGAACCTCCCGGAGAAGAAGCGGGGCGTGGGGCTCCACGCCCTTGACAAGCACCGCTGCCCCTCTACTCACGGAGGCCGCGGTGCCCTTCCTTCCGCAGGCGGCAGTCCATCCGACCTCCTCTTCCTTGCTGGCGGCGGCCATCTCTCCTCGCTAACGCTCTCTTATTAAACCTTCTCTATCTCTCTTTTTCCCTCTTCAGTTCTTTTCTTCGTCTAAAGCTTAGAGATGCTAACCATCAAAAGGGTTCCGACCGTCCTTTCTAATTACCAGGAAGACGCTGCTGGATGCGGACGCAACTGCCTTGGTGATTGCTGCCTTCCCGGTAATTAGCTTCTCCCTATCAGTAAATTTCATTCTTTGCATGGAATTTTGGGATTCTAGGGTCATTTGTTTGACGATTTGGGCTTTTGGGGTTTGTTTGCAGTCTCCAAGCTCCCTCTTTATGCCTTCAAGGTCGAGAGTTTGCCGGCTGTGGTTTCTCCTTCTCAGGGAGATTTGCCCTCTGATTTTTTACTGAACACTCTCTTATTTGGACAGGTAATTCTCGTTGCTAAAACCATAAAGTTTCAATCTTTTTGTATGGTAATTGTTTATTGAAATGGGTTTGGGAATTTGTACGTTGTAGTGGGAGGATCGCATGAGCCGAGGGTTATTCAGGTATGATGTGACTGCTTGCGAAACGAAGGTGATTCCAGGAGAGCATGGTTTCATAGCGCAACTGAATGAAGGGCGCCACCTCAAGAAGAGACCGACCGAGTTCAGGGTTGATCGGGTCCTGCAACCTTTTGATTCAGCCAAGTTTAATTTTACTAAGGTTGGACAGGAAGAGGTCTTGTTCCGATTTGAAGCTGGTGAAGATGATGCATCTTGCTTCTTTGAGATTGCCTCTGTTGATAAGGGAGTTCCACCTAATGTTGTTGCTATTAATGTAATATTTATTTTTATGGTTTTCATTTTTTTCTCTTTTAATATTGTGGAATCATTTGTTTGATTGTACTGCTTATATTATTCATCGTTTCAGGTGAGCCCCATTGAGTACGGCCATGTTCTACTAATCCCCCATGTGCTTGAGTGTTTGCCTCAAAGGATTGATCCAGAAAGCTTACTGCTTGCACTTCACATGGCAGTAGAAGCAGGAAGTCCTTACTTCAGGCTGGGTTATAACAGTTTGGGTGCCTTTGCCACCATAAATCACTTACACTTCCAGGTAAAAAAAAAAAATAGTTTTTAATCTGATATTGACCATTTCAGAGAGGAAAGAAGTTAGTCATTTATAAGAGAAAATAAACATCATTCTTTCTCAAAAACAAGGAAAATATATGATATTTGTTTGTGTGACAGGCCTATTACTTAGCTATGCCTTTTCCTGTGGAGAAAGCTCCAACTAAGAAGATTCACATTGTTCAAGGTCTGGCAAAGAGTCTCGGTGTAAAGATCTCAAAACTGTTGAACTACCCAGTGAGGGGCCTAGTTTATGAAGGCGGAAATTGCCTAAAACACTTGGCTGATGTTGTTGCTCAATCCTGCATTTGCCTTCAAGAAAATAGCATCCCATTTAATGTGCTTATTTCTGACTGTGGGGGGAGAATATTTTTATTTCCACAGGTAAATTTCTCTTTTGTTTACTTTATAATATTTAGATTTTACTTCAAATCGCATCTTATTATACTCAAGTCATCTCTCAAAATGGTAAGAACCCAAAAAGTTCAGCTGTGAACTCTCTAGTTGCTAATTGTGTTTTAGTTTTTATGCACACATTATGTTATTGTTGTGCTTAGTTCAGTAGATTACATTTTTGTTTTTCTTTTCAATTTTGTTATTGTTTGACCGTTATGTGTGTCTAGCATTCTGTTTGTGGCATAGTATTTTTACTTCTTGCCAAAAAAATCTAGTGTTAAATTGCTATGGGGTTTAATGTTTTACTGATGCTATGGTTGTAAGAACTACCTATTTTTTTGTGAGGATGCCTTCTCTATTTGATTCTAGCCCTACTATTTGGCCTTCCTACTTCTTATGTTGGGTGAGTTTTGCGGTATAGAATATATAACATAAGGGAATGTAGTCTTAATGACTTATTTCTTTGTAGTTGTTAAAAAGTTACTTCGGCCACTGGATTATAATCTTCTGCAACAACACATGAATTTCATATTGAGATTCTTATGTACCTGATTTGAAAGTTTTAAGATTGAGATTGACATGAAAGTCTTATACTAAAAAATTGCTTTAAGAAATAATAAGAAAGCTGCCCCAAACGAAATCTTAATCTCTTCTTAATCTTGATGCTTGGCTGACATTCCTAGTATCTAATATGGTTCGTTAAGAATGATTAACTCTAAGTGGGATTATCTGGTGTTAATGTCTTTTCCTCTTCAGCTATATTTTGATACTGGAATTGCTTTGGTTGATCACTATCATTTCTAATTAAAATATTGAAAATCCACCAGACATTAAGGTTCTGAAACGGTCACTTTCTTGGATGACTTTGTGCAGTGCTATGCTGAGAAACAGGCGCTTGGGGAAGTGAGCCAAGAGCTCCTAGAAACACAAGTGAACCCTGCAGTGTGGGAGATTAGTGGCCACATGGTGCTTAAGCGGAGGAAAGATTATGATGAGGCATCTGAGGAATATGCTTGGAGGTTCTTGGCTGAGGTTTCCCTTTCTGAGGAGAGGTTCGAAGAGGTGAAATCCTATATATTGGAGGCCATTGGTACTGTGGAGGCTGAGAAGGATGAGATGGATTCAAAGGTGGATGAAGAAGAATCCTTCCATTCCACAGCCACTGTGTCTACTTTCCCAGAAAGCTGTTTGGTTCTGCTGTGAAAGATGTGGCTCTCTACTGTGTTTGCTTCGGCCAGCAGTCTTTTAGAAGGAAATAATCCAGTCGTTATAGCAGTATTTGTATGCAGTTGCGTTCTGTCTGCGTGTTCATCTGTTTGTTTCTGCTTTCTGCACCTTCGGCCTGTTAAGCTAATGCAGATGTTTTCTGGTATGTTTTCGGTCTGTTGTTCAGACTTTATGTTTATAATGGTTGGAATTTCGTAAGAGCTCTGTCCTTGTTTTTCAATAAGAAAGGTGCTGATATCCCTTAATAAAAAACTGTTTGTTCCTAAAGTTTGTTTATTTCATCTTAAAAACAATGATGTTGGGTTCAAACTCAAATGTGACCAGAAGTTTTTTTTTTTGTATAACAATTTATCATCTAAATTATATGATTGATTAATTTATTTTTAGTTTAGAAATAATACATATGTATCTATTTTCTTACAAAATAAACTATTTGTAAAATAAATTTTAATTATAATATAACTAAAGATATTTGCATTTATTTTAAAAATATTCATTGGAAGTGTTAAATATATAATTTACACTGTAATGCTGCCTTCTAAAAAGATGATTAATATCACACATCGCAAACAAAAGTCGGACTGTAAATACTCAATATTTATGAAGGATAAAAAGCATTTTTTTTCTCTTGCAGTGGAGTTGTTAGAGCTTGTGCTTTTTTCCATTCCCTAGTGTTCACACATTATTGAAAGCAAGGTTTTAACTTCAAGGACAAGCCACCAATAAAACTTTTGTTAAAAAAGGCAATATTGGCTCAAATGTTTTTTTTTTTGGGAAAATTAGGGGCAAAAGCCCTTGTATTAATGAAAGAATGGGTTACAAAATAAACCAAAAAATAGGCTTATACTAAAAAATTACAAGTAAAGAGGACCCAAAAGAAGGAAATAACATAACCCAAAAACCAAAATACAATGGACAAAAGATGGACTCAGGCTTGTAGGGACCAACACATCCAGGAAATCATCTTGAAAGAAAAGGCAGCATCAGCCACACATTTGCCAAATTTGAAAAAAAAAAAATTGGAAGAACGCTGCCGGGTCGCGGGTCGGGTCGGGTCAACCCGGCAACCCGGCCGGGTCGGGTCCGGGTTGAAATGTCCGACCCGTTTGTAAAAACGGGTCGGGTTCGACCCGAACCCGGCGGGTTGACCCGAATTGACACCCCTACTTGAACCCAGTAGTATCCGATGATCAGCATTTGCAAAACTGGTAGGAAGCTGCTTTGAGACCGTCCAAGGGGCAGTGATATCAAGTGTTGGAACCAATCATCATCGTCTGCGAAGAAAAAAGAATTCCCAGCATGCACTGTCGAGAATAGGGAATTCAACAATCTCCAATGTCCAGAATCACATACGAAAACATGTTGGAAAGGAAGCCCGCAAAATATCCAAATTTTTCCAGGTTGCAACTTTAGACCCAATAGCAGATATAATCTTATGAATTATAAAATGCAAAGAGCATTCCAAGCTCGAAAAACATATGTTGTTTCTTTCCCTCCAAATGTGAGACACAACACAACAAATTACAAAATAACAAAAAATCTTTTCAGAAGAAAGAAGCTGCTGCTGATTGTAAAAAAACTCAAAATTTTGAAGTAAAGTAAGCCTGAATAAAAACCCTCGCAAAATCGGAAGAAGAGAGGAAATCACTAGAAACGAATAATCACATTGAAAGCAAATATGATTTATACTCTCCGGCTCCTTATTGCAAAGAGAACAATTAAGATCAACCAAAATGTTCCTTCTAGCTAAAATGTCAGCCGTTTTTAAGCTATCCCGCTAAGCCATCCAAACATAAGAAGAGTATCTAAGAGCAAAACGTTTGTGCCATAAAAATTTATGCCACGCCACCTTAGAGTGCTCCCTGTAAAAATGCATATAAAAATCCTTGAATGAAGGATTATCTGATCCATCCCACGTAATGACAGAGGAATGCTCATTTAAAATAGGAGTAGAGGTGATGCGTTGAGAAGCCAACTGTGTTAAGTGATGCGGTAGAACCCACGAATTCCCAATAATAAAATCCTTCACATCACAGTGAGGAGAGGAAGAGAGATATACAAAATTAGAAACAGACTCCCTAGAACACCAAGGGTCTTAATACATAGACAGCTTGCAATCTTTACCAGTCACATGGAGAGAAATTTTATTCTTTATCCTAACAGTAGTGGAACAAATTAATTTCCAATATTTAGAGGAGTTCTGGGGAGGCTGTTTCCAAGGAGAGTCCATAATATATCTAAACTAGTCAGATATTAGAGAGTCTGAAGTGTAAAATCTCCAAATGAAAGAGCATGCAAAATTCAAATTTATGAAACAAAAATGAAGTGTAATATTGGCTCAATGCTATGAAACAAAAATGCAAGTTATAATAAGATATCATAAGAAAAAATTTAAATGATTTTATATGATTTGATCATGATCAAGTAGTAATATAATTATCTTCATCAATATATCATCAAGATTATGTATAATTTAAGGGAAAATTCAAAGATACACGAGTCTTACATGATAAATTATAAGAAATTTAAAATTTTTGTCTTTCGAATCCAAAGAAGCCATGAAGCTAGGGTTTCCTCTCTAGCTGCTCACTGCCGCCTCCTCCTCACCCCCTCCGGCCTTGTCAGAGGTCCTCTTCCTCTCCATGGATTCTCATCCTCTATCCAACTTCCCCCCTTTGATGTCTGCTGGTGGTGTGTTCCCCCCTCCAGTTTGCAACTGGAAGTCTATTTTCGCACAAGATGAAGTGGCATCCTCTTACCTCAATCTTTCACACTTCCCTTTGGAACATGAAATTGTTCCTTTCTCCAGTGAAAAACTATCTCTTGGAGATGAAGATTGGACTCACTGCTTGGTGGGTTATTTCATTTTATGAAGCTTTGTTTGGCGCCATTAAAAAAAACCTGGAATCTCAAAGGTGAGTTATAGATGTTATCCCTTAGCGATGGATTCTTCCATTTTTAGTTTGCTTTCTATGAGGATCTGGTATGGTCAAGAGGAGTTTGGTTTCTCCTAGGCAAATTGTTTATACTGCAAAAATGTTGCCCGAAATTCAAACCAAAAAGGGAAAATTTCACCACTATCCCCATCAAGATTAAAATCCACGATATCCCCCTTGCATGTTGGAACTCAGAGGGTATCTTCAAAATAGCAAGTAAGGTTGGCTTTCCATTGGCAGATGACTCCCTCACAACAAAAAAGACCCGACTCACCTATGCTCGAGTATGTGTGTTGGTGGATAGCAACGCAAAGTACCCAGATGAGATTTTCGTTTCTCTGGATGGTGATGTTGTCAGATTGAAGGTTCAGTATGAATGGAGGCCTTCTCCGTGCGAACATTGTAAGTCTATTGTGCATTATTTTTCATTATACCCTTCAAAGCCTCAAATAGCCGAACAAGTCAATGTCCCTCCTAAGACATTCCCCCCGAGAGAAAGAAATCATAGTAGAAACTTCAAAAAGTGTAATCCCTTTTCAAATCCTGATAGGACTTATAAGCCTCCCATTTACCCTTCCCCAGGTGACACTCTTATGGAAGCCCATGTTGCTGCTTCAATTCATTCCCCACCCAAAAACTTTTTAACCTTGTCCCCTGCTGCTCAACCACCCTCTACTAATATCATTGGGCAACCTCTTATTTACCAACCCAACTCCTCTCCTCCTCAACGCCAAGCAACAACCCTTTTTATCTTATCCTCTAAAAACCCCACTTTGTTGAGATAGTTTCTACTTAGTTTTGCATGTTCGATATTCTTGCAACTTATATGTTTTTTATGATTCCAAATATTATTAATTTGATTATTATTTCTCCTAACATATTTTGGAAGAATAATTTTTGCTCTTGTGTGTACTAATATTTCAGGAAAATCATAATACAGATTGTTGAAGACTTCAAATCAAGATTAGTTTAGAATTTATTATAATTGAAGTTTATATTTTTCATTTTATTGAGTCTGAGAGAGTATGATTATAATTGAGTAAATGAACACACACACACCAGGGAGAGTTTAAAATTCATATTTTTTTTAAACTGATCGTACTGTACGACATTACTTCATATGGGGAGATCTAGTCAGTTATTTTCCCAATGACCAGTCAAACGAAAATAAATGAATTTTTTTAAGTATGGATCATACAAGACGATCCCAGGTCGTACATGCTTTCACAAGTACGAACGTCTCAGGTCTGTCCTCGCTAAATTTTTTTTTCTAACTATGGATCATATGGGACGATCCCAGTTCATACATGCTTTCACTAGTACGAATGTCTCGGGTTCCAGATCGCGTACAAATAAATTTTCTAAATATGGATCATACTGTATGAACCCAGTTCATACATGCTTTCACGAGTAAGATCTTCTTGGGTTCCAGGTCGCATAAAAATAAATTTTCTAAGTATGAATCGATCTATATGAACCCAGTTCGTACATGCTTTCATGAGTACGATCTTCTCAGGTTCCAGGTCGCATAAAAATAATTTTTCTAAGTATGAATCGTCCTGTACGAACCCAGTTCGTACATGCCTTCTATAGTATAAAAATGTGAGGTCCCATTTTGTCCCGATGCTTTGTATAGACGAATTTTGAAATTTTTTAACTGTTCATCCTGAACGAACTTAGTTCGTGCCGGATGATGATCGGGTACGAAATGATTTCATATCGATTCATAACATGTTCATATGTAATAGTATTTAAATTATTCATATGTATGAAACACGATCGTATTGTACGATCGTGTACACTCAAAATTAAAATCTTCATTTTTATAGACGGTTTTTCATGTCTTTTATATAAAAGGTCCACTAAAAATTGACGTGAAAAAAGTCTTGTTTTCATGACTTTTCAAGGGTAATTGAAGGAGTGAGTGTTTGAGAGAGATTTCTTGCTAGTGGAGTGTGAAGGGTTCACAAGATTACTCAAAAGTAAAGATCTCAGTGTGATTTATGTTTTTCACTCTTTCTCTTATCTTTCTAGATTGCTCGTGAGAAGAACTCTGGAGAAGATCTGGTTCTCTGTCGATACTTGGAGAGTGTGACTAGCCGACGGTTTTCTGCCGACACTTGGAGAATGTGAATAGCCGAAGATACTCTACCTACACTTGGAGAGTATGAAAGGATAAAGGTTCTCTGCCTATACTTAGAGGGTGTGAAAGGATAAAGGTTCCCTGCCTACACTTGGAGGGTGAGAAAGGACGAAGTTTTTCTGCCTACACTTGGAGGGTATGAAAGGACGATAATTCTCTACTGCACCGGCGATTGGTGGAAGAGAGTTTTGTAAAGGCTTCTCTGCCTTGTTGTGGGGGCAAAAGGATAGTCACTTTGATAATAGTGCAATACCTGAAGAGGGAGTCTTCAGGGAGTGGATGTAGGTCGTGTTTGATTGAACCACTATAAATCTTTGTGTTGTTTAAATTTTCGCTGCTTATTTTCTGCAAGTTTTTTATTCTGTATTTGAAAAGTTTTATTTTAAAACTTTAATTAAATTGTTTCGTAAATCAACATTTTCAAATTTTAAATCTAAGAGATTTTTTAAAATTATTAATTCACCCCCTCTTGGTTAGCCTTGCGATATTAATTTAGGTTTAACAGTCTAATCTAGATTCAACAAGAATCAACATACTTTGGTACCTCCAGCCCACCATATGTTCCCGACACAAGTATATCCAGCATCCCAAACCTTAATTCACCTATGGAAGATAACTCCTCATCATCAACTAATGTTTTAATAAGCAAAGGAGAGGTCTCCTCATAGGGACTCATATCCCCAAATAAGTTCAAAGTTTTACCATTTCATATGGAGACTGATATGCCTCCTGACTCCTCGGTTGTGTTGAAGCTGGTGCTAAATCTCAATAGAATAAGGGTCTAACTCAATAGACCTCTTTCTCTACTGTAGTTAAAAAATCTGCTACGGGAAAGCAATCCAAAAAGGCCCCTTCCCACTCTATTTCCTGATGCCTCTACAATCTCTAGCGGCATGGAACCTCAGGGGCTTTAACCATCCTGATAAAGTCCTTTATTGCAAATGTTTAGTAGTCTCATTTAATATTGATATGTTATATATTTTGGAGACTAGGATCCATCTCCTTCTCTACAGAACTCTTTTTCAAAATTGCACATACTGTCTTCTCTCAAGAATAAAGCTGTAACAACTTTGATCAATCCACCTCGGGTCAGATTTGGGTCAAATGGAATGCCAATAAGTTAAATTTTACCTCGCATCATACTACATCTTATACTATGTCTGGCATAGTCTCTGTTGGTTCTAATAATCATTTTCATCTCTCGATCATTTACGTTTTTAATAGTGGCAAGGAAAGAAAGGACCTGTGGGCTTATATCTCTCACATTGCCCCTACTCAGGGTATTCCATGGATTCTTTTAGGGGATTTTAATTGATGCCATTTTTTTTCTGAAAAGAAGAGGGGATCGTCCATATCCCATGGTACCTTGGCAGAGTTCAACAATATGATATTTGATAACTGCTTAAGATACCTTCACTCTGTTGGCAGTCCCTTCACCTAGTTCAATCAACGTATTGATAATCCGATTCACATCAAGCTTGATAGGGCTTTGGTCAATAATGCTTGGATGAATGCTTATCCCTCATCTTACTACTCCATTCAGAGCCCCTCATGTTCTGATCACTACCCCCTAATTTTGTATTCTGGAATATCTCTTAATTCTCACCACTTATTTCTATTTAAAAATTATTGGATGAATTTTGAAAAGTATTGGGTTCTTCTTCTTGAGGTATTTTCTAAGTGTCCTACCGGTAACCCCATGTCTTTCTTGTGCCATTCAGTTAAACAGCTTAAAAACTGTATTAAAAAGAAAGTCTGGGCTAACTCCTTTATTATTAATTCACATCTTAATGAGTTACTTACGCAACTAAACTTCTACTTGGAGAAGACTCATGAAAACCCAACAGACCCCCTCTTTAATGCATCTCTAGTAGAGGCTAATCACAAAGTTTCTGAGTTTTCTTATTTCATTGCATCATGGGTTATCCAAAGAGTAAAAGTTAACTGGCTCTAAATTTCTCTATGCCAAAATCAAAAGTAGGAAGGGTAGCTCCAAAGCTGCTGTCAATCTTCTTGCTTTCCATCCAAGCTAAGATAGTAACACTGTTATCAATTCTATTATTCATCATTTCCAACTTTTATTAACCCTCCACCTCCATCCATATTGGATGTAGAAATTTTTCCTACAGGTTCTACAATTTCAGACTGTTATATGGGTATTTTACTTCAACCTATTTATGATGTTGTTTGATTTAAAAAGTATAGTTTTGAAAAAGTTTAATTATCTTTCAAAAAGATTTAATTTTTGAAATTTTGAAATTGAACGTGTCATTATGAATAATATATCACCTCGAGAGGCAAATATATCATTCTTTAATGGGTTCAAATTTCAGAACTTTAAATTTATCTTAATTATTGTAGTCAAATTTAAAGGAGGACAACATATGACTTTGAAAGATCAAAATGATGTTTGATCAAACATTTGACTATAATAATCTGGATAAATGATCATTAATTTCATAATTAAAATCATGATAATATAATAATATATCTTTCCATGAAAAGAGAATATCCAATATTATCAATCATTTAGATATGACGACAATGATCATTAAATTTAAATTTTCCAAAGATAATTAATTAAAGTTTTGAAAATTTTGATTTTAAAAATCTGGTCTGGTTTACTAAATCTCATACTAGCGCAAGCCACCGTAGTTAATTACATCATAGAAAATTAGTGTTTCCTATAAATACTCTCGATTAAAATAGTGATAGAAATTCTATTTAAGATTTCAAAGATTGATGTCAAAAGAGGTAAATGTTGGAAATTTTAAATGGGATTGGTTCAAGATTGAATACTTATTTCTGGAGTTAAAGGATAAAGGGTAGGAGGTGTTTTGAGATTCTGAATTACTTTAAAAACACCTCAGCCTATCCTAAGTGTTGGGCTTAAATTTGATTGAAAGAATTTTAAGTTAAATGATTAATTTTATTTGAAGGTTAGGATTAATCAATTCCCGGAGGTTGATGGATTATAGCCTGAGCTTGCCTCAGAACCTAAGTCTAAAGTGGGTACTAAAAAGTAACCCGAACCTAACTAATGTAGTGCAAAATCTGGACTTACCCCGACCTAGATTGGGGAGCCAGCTAAACCACCTAGGCGCTTTAAAAATATGTATCTGATTATTAATGAAAGAATGATTAAGGATGTTAATTAGATTGAGTTTAAGGAAAGTGGGGCCTATATTTAAAGTAGATCTTAATTTGCCACTTTGACTTATATTAGGTTTTTTTATATTTAAATAAATGTAATTAAAGATTTAGACACTTTTAAATTTATATATAATGCAATGCATGCTAATTGACTCGATTAAATGCTCGAAATTTGAAATGAAACAGTTTTAAAAAATGCTTAAAATATATTTTATCCTAAAGATGCACATATTCCCCTTGACAGATCTTTACTCTCATAGGCCAGGTGGTTTGCTAAAACCCGCAGGCGGGGATGTGCCTAATAAGATAGAGAAGGTATAATATGATGCTTGAAAAACTCTCGGTGAGTTCGAGCTTACTTCTTAGGACCGTTAGAGTTTCTATCTGAGCTAAAAATTTTAATTGATTCAAGTAGAAAAATTTTTATCATACCCTCACGAGCCTCCGATCATTCCAGCCTAAAACAAAAATGACATGCAAATAGAAAGATTAAAAAAATATATAATTTCTAATACACAATCAATTAAATAAATCAATTAAATTAATTATTCAAATTGAATATCCATGTGGCAAATGCCACTTAATATTACAAACCAGGGTCTACTGAAAAGTAAAGTAGCCGAGCACCACTGACAACAACCCGGATTTCTAATCCTAAGACTTAAGTAACTTTTAGATTTGAGATTCCTCTTATTATCCACTTCTTCATCTTCTCGTAAGGTTCTTGATTCGTTGGTTTTGGATATCCAAATAAAAAAAATCCCCCCCCCCCCCTTGAATGGGGTATTATCTTTTCTCTTTAGATACTTGAAAGGTATCTTAACTTGATCTTCCAAATAGAGAAAGAATCTCCCCTTAGGGACGTCTTCTCCTCTTTAGAATCCAAGTTGGATATAAATATCTCATCTTAATTAGTCACTTAAATATTACAACTCAAATACATCTCAAATTACATTTAATAAAAGAGAAAAGTCTATACTCAACAACTTACAGGACTATCCTAATAATCAACAGTTAATTAATCCCAAGCAGTTAATATTTGAAAATTAAAATGCATAATTATAGCCACACTTGGCTATGCTCTTTTAATTTAAAGGGGGTCTTAAGCCTAGCAAGCACCTGTGTAAAGCATAATAATATATTTTTTTATTTAATGCCCCCTTTAATTTTAATGTCCTGTATGAGTATGGCACCTACATAAGATTGTATTAGTATAAATCATCCCTAACATAAGGGTAAATCTAACTCACAATCAATCATATAATGCAGCAAGTAAGTAAATAAACACATCAATTCTAAGCTAGCAAACATCATGTAGTGAAAATCATAGAAAACACAGCACATAATTGTAGAAACGTAAACATCGACCTAGCCTAAAACTAGAGTTAGTTTTCATAGCAAATCATTTAAAGTGTGTGTAAAAGACTGTGTGATTTAGATATGTCCTATATAGAATATTTGATTGAGATTGCTTAAGGTTTGATTAGTTGAAAGGGCTTAAGGGAATATTTAAGTTTGAGTTTAAGTATTAATGACTTAAAGTTGATTTTAAAATATATTTTAAGGGGCTATAGTTTATCACCTTTGTTTCGCACCAACATCGTGAAGTTTATTTCACCTTCCTTGGGGCTAAAATTTAATAGCCTCGTAGGCCTAAGTTATCAAGTAATACCAGATATAATTAGGTGATTTGATTTGATTAAGATTTAAAAGTTAATAAATCTTAAATAAAATTGGTTGATTACTGGTTTTAAAGTTGATTTAAAGATTTTTGGAGTTTTAAAATATTTTTTTAGTTTTAGAAATTTTTTGGATTACTTTAATCATTTAATTAAGGGGTCAAAAATTGACTTTTAGATTAAGTTAAATTCTGGAAAGTTAGTATTTTATTAAAATACTAGACCTTAAGATGAGTTGTTAAACACTAAGTTTGCTAGATTTGAATTTATTCACATTTAGTTATGATTTTTTAAAGTTTGATGACTTAATTGAATTTTTAAATTGATTTAATGGAAGGCCCTTTTTATGGTTTTACTCCAAATGAACTTTCAACTGCTTAAAATCAATTCCAAAGGCCAGGAATGACCTAATGAGAGATTCTCAAGTGTTTGGTAAATTTTAAGAATTTTTTTATTATTTTTAGTTAATTAAATTTTTTAAATATTCAATTTCAATACAAATTAAATTAAGTTCTAGTTTGAAGTCTAATTAAAGGGGTTTTATTTTTCGTTGATTAAGGTTTGAATTTTGGTCAGTTAGAGATAATATTTGTAATTTTTTGGTTTAAATTTGATTTGCTAGATTTTTTAAAAGGTTCAATGCTTAATTAAAGGGTTAATTTTGACTTGTTTAATTTTTTACCTATTGACCTCCAAATTTGGTAAGATTTGAACTTAAGGTGTAAATTGTCACTAAGTTAATTGTTCTTAAGTTTCACCCTTATTGAGGATGTGTACAATTTCCTAGAATTTTTTTTAAGTTGACTAGACCTTGTCCTTAATTATTTTCCTTAGGTGACACAAGTGTTCAATTGGGATTAAATCTCTATTCATCTAATCCTTAGACATGTGCAAGTATACCACAGAAATTAGGAAGCCTAATTCTACAAATTTGGAGTGTTTTAAATTTTCAAAGTTTTGGGTCCAAAATGGACCCATTACTTTATAAATTCATCCCATAGTAATCCATTGGACATCTTGACTTAAGAAAAATACAAATAATGTCTAAGATGTCCAAAATTATTTTACCAAAAGATGTATTCTATTTGACCATTGAATTGTGAGAAATTTAAGAAAATTGGAATTTAAAGAAACCCAAATATCTCAAAATAACTTTACTTTAGTTTTAATAAAAAATATATCTCAAGAACTTTCCAACAAGCTCAAAAACATTAAATTAGGTGAGATATTGAATTTACTATGATTTTTAGAAGTTTATGAGCATTTAAATAATTTTTTAAAATTAATTTCAAGTCAAATCAGCTGTCGGCAACGCCAATCCAATAATTGGCAATGATTAGAAATGTGGTGTCGTGTCATCGTAGTCTCAGGACATGTGTCAAGTGGGGAGGCGAACACTTATACACATTGGCTCTTTATAATAGTTGTCAGATCGGCTCTGATTGGTGTGATGGGCCACGATGGCACCACGTCACCACGCGGAAAGCCCAACAGACCCGGTTTTGAATCCTAGGTCAGATGCACACGGTTTAAACTTATATGAACCATTTGATTGTCGATCGGATGGTCCAGATCTTTGATAAACAGTAGTCTGAAATTAAATAAAACTTTAAATGCCCATATCTCCCAAATACTCAACCAAAATGCATGAAATTTGAAACACAGATTGATGGTAGCCTAATCGTACAATGTCTGGAGTTTGGAGGCTCCATACATTATATATTTGCTACAGTTTTAAACTTAAATTTAAACTTAAAAATGGAATAACTTACAATCTAGCTGGTGGATTTCTGACTTCTTGGACTTGTTGGAAAGATGAAGATTCCCTCTTCAACTCTCATGAAGACTGAAAGACCTGGATATGATTGGATTTGAAGTTATTCTTGAATCTCCCAATTCTCTCTCTAGATCATCTCTCTTCTCCAATGAGAGTTTGGAGGCTAGGATCTAGTGGAGAAAATCTTGGGGGAGTTAAGAAAATGTCTGGAGAAACTCTAAGGGGAGACTTAGAGGCTGGGAGTGCTCTGGATATGGGGAGTTAAGTGAGAGAAGCTAAGAAGAGAATCAGAGTTGTTTTAGGTCTCTTAGCCCATTCAAACATCCCTGGATTGAATTGATGGCTAGGATCCACTTGGTAGGTTGTTAGGATGCTGCCAATTGGGCCGAGGGTTGTTGAGAGCGGATGGATCAAAGGACAAAGGTACAAGACATGTAGAAAGCTTATTTTGTTACTTAGCAATCATGTGGGATGACTAGGAGCCATTTGTTTAAGATCCAAGGGCTTAGGGTGGCATTAATAAGGTTCCAGAGTCTAGTTAAATAGCTAGAGTTAAGTAGGATTTGGGTCAAGGGGTTTAATTCATTTGGAGGCTACTTTGACCCTCCATTGATTGTTTAAACAGTCAATGGGTTAAGGTAGCTAATGTGGCATGCAAGATGGCACCACACATTGGATGGAGTGAAGATTAAGCCATGAGGTTGGAGTTTGACGTAATGTAAGGAGTTTTAAATCAGTTTGACCAAGTCAAAATGACTTGACTTGGTTAAATGAACCATTGCTTGATTTTAAATGGGTTTAGATATCTTTGGACCATAATTTGGAATGAGATTGAAGATTTGAAAATATTGGTTTAATTGGATTTAAGGAATTGAACCAAGTTGGCTTGAGTTGACCAGACTTGGGCTTTGTTGACCAAGTAAACTAGTGATTGGGTCAAAGTTCCAATCAAATCTGAATGATTGGAAATGGTTCCAAATGATTTGAAGATCATTTGATTTCAAATATGTATTCAAACCCTTAAGGGATATCCGAGTCAAAATGTGTTGACCTGGTCAACCAGGCTTGACCAAGATTTGTGTCTAGGTAGATATGAGATCTAGATTTATCCTAGTGACCTCATACAAAAATGAATTAAACATATGTGGAGATTCAAAAGGTTATTTTCTCGGGCTCCTCA
>NW_021319890.1:337145-365251 GCF_001605985.2 Dendrobium catenatum | reverse complement strand
AAATCAATAGCATGTTATTGATAAAACTAAGAATTGACATGAAATTTGACCATGCACATGAGGCTAGCTTACAAGAATTAGGCAAGAAAATCTTCTTTGTAAAGATTAGATAGACCCATTGGGGTTTTGAAGACAACGAACGTACTCCAATACTAAGAGAACAAAACCCATTCATGATAAGAAAATCTTTGAATATTTTCATATCATTTGTGCAATACTTAAATGTTCAATCAAAATTGGAAAGAATATAATATGAAGAAAAATTGCGGAGAAGCTATTGCTATAACATGATTATCTGATTAATCATAGTCTCCACAATCATCTGATTGAAGAATTAAAAAAAAAAAAAAAAGATTTGCTAAAAGAATTAAAGGTTGTCGTTTCATATCATTCAAGTGCATATTTATATCCACCGCCGGCCTCGGTCCACTCGACTATATGCGAACAAGCTTGAAATTCAAATGAATGCTAGCTAGGGAAGGGCAAGTTCAAATTGAGTATCAGTTGGGCTATGCTCTTCAGCTTTAATGATGTCAGTAACATATTCATAGATATAAAAGTTCCATATCAATTTCACCTATTTCCAATTCAATTAGGACGTCATTGGAAGCATATAATAGAGAACAACTTGACCTCTTAGCTGCAGTTTATATGAAAATCATCATGCAATATTTAGCATAAAAAACAGAAAAAAGGATCTTATAATCCATACAAAATATTTGCACACAAGTCAACAGATTATTCAAGAAATAATTATGATATTTGATCAACAAATATTTCATATTCAGTTATTAGTTTTCAATCACCAATTCAAGTGGAATACAATTAAATTTAACTGCATGGTGGTTAAATAAATATATATATTCCGTTAAGGGAGATGGATGGCAGTTAGCTTTATTGATCTTAGTGGAAAAGAATAAATATTTCTCTGTTCAAGATAATGCCGGAGGATGCAATTCAGCTTTTGAAGGATAGGCGGTTCTAGTAAGTTGGGAAGGATATAATGGCCAAGCAAAGCACGTCGCCAAGATCTTGAGCACAATGTAAGGCAACTGTCTGTATAAAAGAAAAGAAAGAGGATGAACGAGGGCACGCTCTCAGATGCTCGTATTGCCCGTGAAGATTTGGTCTTTCCGACGCTCTCGTCTTTGCTTGACCATCTTCTGCCGAGGGCTCTCGGCAAATCAAAACAGCAAATTAGCCTTGTCAATTGCACCCCTACTGCCGGTCTTCCACTCACAAGCAACCTGTCCATCTGCTCTTCTCCAAGAGACAAAGCCTCGAACCTTCGTCCTCCGTCGCCGGCTCTCTCCCCCACCTGCAAACAAGGCCGAACTCAAGGCCTTTCTGCGAGTGGCCTCAACCTAAGCGACTGCAAGCCCCTTGTCCGATTCTTGCCTGTGCGTAAGGACCTGCTCGACCTCCCTATGTCTGATCCCAGTATCAAGTTGATTTCTCCGTGGAAGAGATGTACCAATTGCATTTGCTGTTTATGCACAGCATTAATATTATTATATATTATATAAATATTATATGGGCTATATCATATAACATTTATATAATAATATATGAATACTTGTATTTATATAAAAAATAAATTACACATCATCAATCAACAATCGAAGGAAGTCCCGGGGTTGATACGGTCCCCCGAAGCCCTTGGCCGTCGAGCTAATCCGGCCGAGGGAGCGCAGACACTATCTTTCAATGTCCTCGCCATTGATTCATTCCGGTCGAATCGAGCCAAAGGGCAAATGCCCACCCCAACCTCCCAGCATCAGGGAGGGGGCGCCGGAAGGCTGCCAGATTTTTTAGGGGACTAAATATATTTTTTAAAAATTAAATAAATTGCTTAAATTAGCAGGTCGCCCATATTAGAAGACTTGAAGATTTTTTTTGTTTGGGATTGATTCGCTCTCCCATACTCCTCATCATTGATTTGATCCGGCCGAGTCGAGCACTCCCTTACCTCCCGTCATCGGGGAGGGGACGCCGGGAGGCTGCCGAAATTTTATTTTATTTTTTTTTTTAAATTTTGGGACTTGATCAAATTTTCCACAAATCTCCAACAACCAATAATCGCTACAAGGATCTTTCGAAGACACTAATGGGATCGATTCGCTCTCCCAATCTCCTCGCCGTTGATTCGTTCCGGCAGAGTCGAGCACTCCCTTACCTCCCGGCATCGGGGAGGGGACGCCGGGAGGCTGCCAAAATTTCCTCAAAAAAAATTCGGACTTAGGTGGATTTTGGAGAACATTCAATTGAAACATTTAAAAATTTGATCTTTTTAATTGATTGACATAAAACTCTAGTTAACTCGTTTTTTACTAAATAATCAATCTAAAAGTCAATTTGAACTTTAAATAAAAAAAATCAAATAATCTAATAACTGATTAATTTAAATTGAAAAACTGAATTCATTTAAATAAACTTTTTTTTAAATGAAATTAGAATTAAAAAAAAAATTAACTAATTGAAATAATAACCTAAGTAATTAACTAATTGATTTAAGATAATAACAGTAACAATTAACGGAACAATAATTCAGTAACCAATTAACTAATGGAAAATTAAGCTTTCAAATTAACTAATTGAACCAACTAGTTGAAAACAGAAGCTCAATTAACAAATAAAATTTAACTGAAATTGGAAGCTTTTAAGACTATTAAAATCAACTAAGCTTAATTGCATAAATAATTGAAATTAAAGCTCAAATTAAATTTAAAATTTAAATATGTTAATTGGTTAATCTAATGGAGCAAATTAAGTTTAAGATATATAATTTTAAAATACATTTGAAAAATCTTAACTAATAAATTGATCAAATTAAATTAAACTAAATTTCAACATTTTAATTAATCAACTTAATTAATTAATCCAACCAATTAAATCAAACAAAAAAAAAAGCATAAAAAAAATTAATAATATGTTTTTCCACTAACCCAACCAAATTACATACTACAGCTCTCCAAACCAACGAACATCTCAAATTGCTCTTAAGCTGGTAACTCTCCCAAGAGCTACAGACTCTCAAACTGAGTAACTCTCTCCAACAAATATCTCAAGCACTTGGAGTAGCTTTCAACAACATGCTCATGTAGCTACATGAGAGTTTCCTAAACTGCTGGCTACGAGCTCCTGCATGCAAAAAGGCAAAAAGTCAGTGCATCAATAAACAATACAAAAATAAATGCTAGAAAAAGTAAAAACTAGCTATTGCATGCAAAACAAAGTGCTGAAAGCTGTAGAAATAAATAAACGACAATGCTAAAGTAAAGCCACAAATTGTTCTAGTAGAAATAAGCTACGAGCATAAAATAAGACACTAAAACTGACGTCTATGGAGTAAAGTGTCTAAAGCTATACCCTAGCTAATATGAATCCTATAGGTTACTTCTAATAGAAGCAGTAAATCCTATCGACAATTCTTTCACTAAATATATATTTATTAAGTGAAGCAATAAATTCCAAAAAATACCATTTGGAAACTTTCAAATGAAAGCCGTAAGTCCGACCTTAGGGGAAAGTCTTAGGTAAAAACGGCCTAACCTCTAACCCCCATTAACAAATCCACATGGGCATCTTGGTCTATAGGACTAAATTGTAAGACCCTCCATTTGGGCTACTTCTAAGCGAAGCAGTAAAACCCGCTTGTTAGGGAACTTCTAAACGATTGATCCTAAAACTAAAATTAAAATCCCTTAAATGGGCATCTTAGCCTATAGGACTAAGTTGTAAGACCCGCCATTTGGGCTATTTCTAAGCGAAGTAATAAGACCCACGTGTTAGGAAACTTCTAAATGAACGAACCTATAACCAAAAATAATTAAACCACTCGGGCCACTTAGCTTATAGGGATAGGTCGTAAGACCCATCATTAGGCAAATTCTAAGGAAGCCATAAGACCTACCCAACCAAAAATTCTTCAGGCTACCTCTAAAAGAGGCCGTAAGTCCCACTATTAGGGCAACTTCTAAGGAAGTCATAAGCCCCTACCTAAATCAAATCATACGGGCAACTCCAAATTGGAGCCATAAGCCCCAAACTAAATAAATTAATGGGCAACTTCTAAGAAAGCCATAAGCCCCAACCCAAATTAAATTAAACTAAAAATTCATACATCTCCACTTCAGTCTAGCCGGGATCCCTGGGAGGAGGCAACCCATGGCTGCTAATCAGATTCCCTGAACACTACAATCAATGATTATTAGTGTTGGTAGACTGAACCCACGATATACCCGGGATGACGGAACCATGGGATCTTGATCGGTGTACCTTTATCCCCCACAACTAAATTTAAATCACTATTGCACATTCTTACACTTATTGTATGAAGCTAAGTATATTTCATCCTTAATCGAGAGTGTTCTTCTAATGCGTTAGGAGGGGTAATTAACTATGATGGCTTCACTCATAGAAAGTAGAACCCAGATCTAAATAAACCCTGACACTACTCTCAGGGGAAATCTGGTTAAATATTAAACTCAATCTACCTCCGGAAAAAAAATTAAAGAGAACCATAAATTCGTGAGAGCGAGGTTCACATCTTAAAAAGAAGATTTTTTTGGAGCGAACATCATTTAACTGCTAGGTCATTCTTAGGATGTAAAACACTATTTTTCCATTTTCATCCTGGCTCACCTCAAGATACAAATCACCATGGCAGCCTTCTCCAACTTTTGCTACAGTTTTCTGGAAATTATTATGTAACTCTGCTGTTGCTACCAAAGACAAATTCTTTTTTAGAATCACTCATAATGCACCTATATCCATTCATTGGGATTATTGGTGTTATATAGGAAAATTAGAAGACTTCTCAGATGGCCATTATGTTCTTCATGCCACTCCTGACTCTCTCATCAGGGATTTCATTCAGAGTAATTACTGAGCTATTCTAGATGGCATTCCCTCTCCTATCTCTGATGCTATTATGGATATTCCTATTTTTGAGAATTCTAACACCTATTTAGTTTGATGCAATTAGAATTGCAGTAGATTTACTAATTACATTAATGTGTACTACTCGAATTTGCCATCTTGCTCCAGATACAATTGTATTTGGCATTCGAAGCATGCTCTTAGATACTCGTGCTTCACTTGGTTGGCTATTTTTGGGGGTATAAAAACTATAGAAGCATTGCTTAAAACAAACATTTATGTTCCTATTACTTACAGCATATGTCATGTCTATACTGAAAGTGTTACCCATTTATTTTTTGAGTGTTCTTATTCACATGACATTCTACTGGATCTCATGCCCAATTCCAAACACCTTCTTCAGCCAAATATTCTGTAGCTACTTAAATGGATTGATGGTGATAATAGTATTACACAGCTGATTAAAAAGCTATATTTTCTTCTTTTCTGCTGCTGCATTTATTGCATTTGAAAAGAGAGGAACAATAGGAGATTTGGGAACATTTATAACAACAACATTACCACTTCACATAGCATTAAAAAAGCTAATTTTGAGAAAGTTATGAAGTGGAAAAATCCCTTCAAATATCTGAATTTGATATAGTTGTTGTCTTTGCTAGAGTTTATCTATATTTGTTAACTAGTTTGTTGGCTCCCAGTTATCTTTGTATTTCTTATTCTGTCTCGTGGCTTCCATGTTACAGAATTTTCTCTTCACGCTATTTGTCGATTTTTCCTGTTGTGTTGCTATTACTACACCTTGGACGATGATGAGGCTCTAATGCAGGCTCCCCTTTGGACGGTCTTCGGGCAACCAAGGGTCTGAGTATCTTGTTGATTATAACATTATTTCCCTCAGTCTAGGCTTCCTATAGTTTTGAAACTTTTTTTTTCTCTTATGACCTTTCATTTTAATGTTGTTTTGTTCTAATTTTGAGCTAATTTTTGTGCTTTGGTTGAGCAGTTCCTTTTTTTTCTATGGGACATTTTGTTTCCATTTACTTGTAACTTTTTGAGTTAATATACGGGTTAAGCCCAAATTTTCCCAAAAAAAATTGTCTTTCCTTCATAGAAGTTGACACCTAGTTCCTTTTGAAATGATATTCATATACACTGATTTCGGTCAAAAAATTTTTCTATCTACTCAGTTATTAGCATGTCTTTTTTTGGGAAATTTAAGGGTGTAGCCCAAATCCATTAACTATTAAGTTTAATTACATGAAACTCAACATAACACTTTACAACTCAATCTATGAGAAACAATATAAAAAATGAGTTATAAAATAGAAAAAATAAGCAATGTTCAAAATGAAATAGAACTAACAAAGGCAATTGCCTCCAAAAGCAAGATTAAGAATGAGCAAAAATCACTCTGAATACAGATGTAATGTCTTCGATATGAGATAAGGATTTTCTCTTGATTGCACATTATATAGAGAACAAAAGATAATCATTATCTTCCATCAAATCAAAAACCAAAACAAAGCATCCAAGCTAGACTCAATAATAGCATGTTTCAAAGAAATTTCAACAGTGATAGAAAAATGAAAGAGGTTAAGCCTCAACAAAATAGTATTACATAATACAACATCCAACACAAATTTATTGTGAGAAATTAAAAGTTTAATCTTACCAAATTTCTTCCATTTTGTAGATTTGACAAACAATGGCTTTCTTGACAAGGTAACATGTTGTGTAGGAGCTACTAGTAGAATCTTCAAACAACCTAACATTCCTTTCACGCCAAATGTAATATAAAGAGCAGCAAGTATAAATATAATATAAGTTTTTAATAACATTACTTACATGAGGCATATCATGAATGTGTTGAAGAAGTTGAACTAAGATAGGTCTGAGTAAGAAATCATTTGCCCAAGGTATGAGTTGAGTAAGAACAATAAAAGAGTAATCACATTTGAAGAAGAGGTGGGAAGTACTTTCATCAAGTTTGTTGCAAAGTGAGCGGTTAGCTTGAATAGGGATGTTACACCTAATCAAGTTATTTTCAGATTTCAATCCACCAGCAAGAGAAAGTCTTGCATAAAAAAAAAAACCAAAGAGAATAGTTTTTATACCAAGTGTATTTATGCCAAGTAACATGATACTGGTCAGCATAATAATCTTGAAAAAAAAATTTAAAGGTTGAGCAATTAAATTTGAGCCAACATATACCATTTCTAGGAGCTTGTACAATATGTATTATAGAAATAATATTTTAGGCATTAGTTGGAAGGGATAAATGTATGTTCCATCTATTATTGGTAATGAATGTGCAAACATTAGAGGAAATGGGGATGGAATATGGGAGGAAAGAGAAACCAAAGACATCAAAGAGAGACTTACCATTAAACCATAATTCCCAAAGGAATGAGAAAGAGAATTATAGGTAATTTGGAATGTGAATTTACTCTTAACCTTGTGAGCTACAATTGCTAAGTTCTTCTAGAAATATGAAGAATTAGGTGGGATAAGTTTCCAAAGTGATATATATTTATCTTTGCACCAAACCAAAAGAAGCCCAACAGTTGTGAGGAGATGCCAAATGAAAGAACAATAAAAAACATGATTGAGAGCCTGGGTGTTAGGGATACCAATGACACCAAGATTCTGTAGTATATAAGTTTTTTTTTCTCTACTAGGAAATGGGATGGAGATTATGATCATTAGTATTTCCATGAAATAAGAGTTTATCACAAAGTTTATGTATTATTTTGTAAAAAGATTTAGGAATGATAGGTCCTCTTATCCAATAGCCACAATTCCAAAAAAATAGCAGCTTATCCTTCCAATCATCTAACATATAAATAAGCTTTTTGATAGTGGTTGAAAGTCAGAAACATTAAGTCTTTTGGGGGAAATGAGAATGCCTAGATATTTGAGGGAGTAGCATGCAATGGAGAGGTGTAAGATATTATAGATTTTAGTAGAATTAGGAATATTATGGTAGAAAAAGATAGTGCTTTTGTTGTAGTTAATTTGGAGGCTAAAATGCAGATGAAATTCCTTCATAATATTCTTGAGAGAGATGATATTATGAGTAGTAGCCTAGCCAAACACAAGCAAATTATCATCATAAAAAATGTGGGTGTACTGATTACAGTTCATGAGATTGCTATTATAAGTTTTATCCATCCTATGATTATCAAAAAGGCTGAAAAGCCCATCCATAATGAACCAGAAGAGATAGGGTGATAGGGAAAAACCTTGCCTTAATCCAGAAGAGGAGCTAAAGTAACCTTCAAGATATCCATTAAAACAAATCAAGTAATAAACATCACAATACAAGCTCTTATCTATGATAAGAAGACAAAAGGAAAACCTTTTTATTCAAGCCTTTGTAAAGGAAAACTTCTTGAAGTAGTGCCAAAATCTTTTAAGATTGCTAACTTGGCTCAAAAAATCAAGCTTGCTTTGATTTTTAAATTCCCCAAGTAGATTAGGAGCAAGAAAAATGTAATAGATGAAAAATCTTTTGTTAACAAAGCCAACTTAGGTGTGATTTATAATGTATGGCATAAGAACTTCAAGCCAATTAGCCAAGATCTTGGAAATAATCTTGTAGAAGGTATTCTGTAGTGCGATAGGCCTAAAATTAGTGATGTCAGAGGCATGGGGGAGCTTGGTAATCAAAGCAATATCAAAAGATTTAGCAATTATGGGTAAATGATAGGTTCTCCACAATAGGAAAATCGTTATAACCAGTGATAATTTCTGATGATTTGGAAAAAATTTGGCAATTTTCTGCAGTTTATAAACCACCAGAATAAATAATGTAGGAAATGAAAACCAATGGCCAATTTCTGGCTGTAAAATTATTCGGTGACTCAAATAGCTGAAAATAATGAACCCAAAATCGCATCTAAACCGCCAAAAAATTCCAGTGCAAAAATAATCGGGGTCCGCTAGTTTATTACTGGCAGTCTTACCATCAGTAAGAATTGCCAGTATTTCTGGTGGCCAAACCACCAGTTATTACCAATGATAATTAAAATCAATGACAACTTCACACCGTTTTGTATCAAAGTTTTTGGAGGCTAAACCGTCGATTAGCTGGCAAAAACCTATAATATTTGCAAAAAAAATGATAGCCCCCTTTATTTACAAGAATTTCCACAATTACCTACATATAGTTCAAAACATATATAAAATACTTTTGATATTCTAAAATTCAACAGAATAGTTCATATGAAAATATAATACACAATTAAAAATCAACAATGAATAGATATATTTACACAATCCATAATAACCAGAAATAGTTCTTTAAATAAATAATAATGCATATGTTCCATAATCAACATAATATATAAAATCTATAGTTAGATGTTCCAAATCACCAAAAAGCTCTTCAAATAAATAACAACAACATTAATCGTCATCTGTGTCCTCGCTGCCTGTGATTCAAGTGTAAGCTTGCTTTTTTTTTTCTTTTTGATTTTTAGTTCGATATAATTACAACTCTTTCTGTATCTCATTTTGAAACGTTCTCATCTCCTCTATCTCTCTTATCAGGGCAGCAATCCTCTGACTAATAATTTTTTCAGCTCCACTAATATCATAAAATGCTAAAGTAGATGTACTACCCTCATAAGCATATCCCTACGAACCTAAGCCATAAACCCTCCCCCTTTGCCTTCCTCCAATAAGATCTAACCACGTGTAATACTTAGAATTCTTGATCGATCCTGAAGATGATCCCTCACTAGTAGACTACTAACTTTCGTGAAGTCGTATAAAACCATCATGCAAGAATAAATCTATAAAATAAAATTTCTATCTATTTTTTATTATTACTCAAAAAATTATACTCATGTGAGCATATCTCACATTCTCATCAACCCACTGATGATCAGCTTGATGTTGGTGAGTCCTCGTATACAGCTCTAGTGGTGTCGGCTTCAGACTAAGAAACTCTTTTTTGCAAATAAAAAATATAGTTAAAATAATATTCATATATTTATTAAACTAATTAAAAAATAATAATAATCTTTTACCAACCATCCTTTATGATCAGTATGAGGAACTAATCCACCAGTATGAATAGAGCTTCTAAAACCCTCACAATGAGATGCTCTATTTTGCTTATTATGCTCTCTTAATTTGCTGAACTCAGGACTCGCCCAAGCTCTGCTTAAATCAGCTCATACTTTCTCTCCAATTCATAATGGATCCTACCCAAACTTTTTAATATTTGTGAATATGTCCCTAAGATGATTCGATCTTCTCTTCTCAAAATTTATTTTGATCCTTGTACCATGCTTAGGCAACCATCTAAAATCTTTCTGTAGAATATATGCATAGTAAATAATATTTATAAAAATAAAATAATAAATTTTAAGTAATGCCAAATAAATATACCTAAAATTCTCTAAACCACAAATCCATAACTTCATTTGGGATCTTCTTCCATGATAAATAAGGAGTATTATATTTTCTCTGTATGATGTCATGAATCTTGGGGGTAGGCCTTATTGAGGGATTGAAGTTACATGTAAATTTTTTTATCAATAATATATAATATATCAAATTATAATAACTTTACAAAATAAACTGAACTTATGTATCGCCCTCAAGCTCGATATATACATGCTTATCTGCTATTGTTGCAAGTTTCTTAACACCAATCTTTACTTGTGTTGATGGTCTACCTTGTTCTAGCTGTACAATAGGTGGGTAATAATAGGGGTGATGGTAAGGAGGTTAAAGGTAGGTTGATGGAGCTGTTTGTGATGTTGGTGGGGGGTAATATGGATAGAATGAAGTTGAGTGTATTTGATCTAGAGAGAGAAATAGAGGACTTATAAACGTATGAGGAGGAAAGTACCCAGCAAGGGGTGGTACTCCAACAACAACTAGATCTGTCTATCCTTAACCCTGCTCAGTGGGGGACTACTGCTGACTTCTAGGTGGTTGTGATGGTATCACTAGTGGAATTGATCTCAGCTCCTTACCTTTAGTATCCTGTCTAGACCTACTTGGTCTAGTGCTCAACTATTTCTTACGATAAAACTTTGAAGTAAAGGATCTACAAGGAGGATCATCATCTGAAGTCATATGTGATAAAAGAAGCAATTAATAAACCATTGTAACATATAAAAAATTAAGCTGTAATAATTATGAAGATTTGTATATGTAGAAATAAAAGTCTAAACATTTAAACTTTTCATCGGACTGTAACGAATCTAGTTGAAATGCAACTTGAATAAAAGTCTTAACTCCCTCTATAAATTCATCTGCCAATCCTCTTGGACCTGTTAATAATCTGTTATACATCTAATATATCTCTTCTTAGATAGTTATTTGGATGTTAAAGCAAATGTTCCCTACATAGTTATGAAATGAATTATTATAAAAGATGTAGCCTTAAATCTCATTTAAATCTAATAAAGAAATATCATTTTTATATTTTTTAGCCAAATCTTTTTAGGCCTACCACTACCTTTCTTAATATAATTCAAATCTATTACATCTACTTTCCTAATCAGGTCATTAGAAGGCCATTGCTTTAAGCGACCAAACCATATAAAGTGACTTATCTATGTAAACTTAACTTAGTATTATTCTTCTCTTTTAATGCCCAACATTCAACACCATAAAGCATTATAGGTCTCACCACCATCTTAAAAAAAATTCCCTTAAGTTTTGAGGGGGACTTCTCTATCACACGACAAGCCTAATGGATTCCTCCACTTCGACCATCCAACTTAAATTCTATTGATAATATCCCCATCTATTTCACTTTCACTCTAAACAAGAGATCCAATATATCTAAAACATGTACTATTATTAGTGATTTGATCACCCAAAGTCACAATCCCCTCACTAGGTGTATTACTACTAAAATTACACTCCATATATTCATGTTTTAGATCTACTCAAGCAAAAACCTTTAGACTCTAAGGTTAACCTCCACAATTCAAGTTTACCTTCAACTCCCTCTCTAGTCTTATCAACAAGAAGAATATCATCAGCAAAAAGTATAAACTAAAGTACATCCACTTGCAAATGTCTACTAAGAACATACATGAATAAAGAAAAATGATATGGGCTTAAGGCTTTCTCAAAATCAACCTTTAGATTCAAAGGCTAATCTCCATAATTCAATTTACCTTCAACTCCCTCTCTAGTCTTATCAACAAGAAGAATCAACAGTAAAAAAAAAAAATTAACCAAGGTATATCCTCTTGCAAATGTCTACTGTGAACATCCATGGATAAAGCAAAAATTAAGGAAATACACACCTTCGGCTAAGGTGGTCAAACACGAGCAAGGGCGTCGACAGTGAAAGCACGTGTAGTGTTCGATGGCCGTAGTTTTATTGGCAAAATGAAAGTGCACAGAGAGGGGAAGGGTGCTGCTTCTAAACCAAAGAAATAAGCAACGCAAAGAAATAAATAAGAAGGATGGGGCGTCTAATTTTAGGGCCATTTTGGCAGTTTTATGATGATTTTAAGCACCAAAAATGTTTCACATAAAAATGATAGCTAAACTTACGGTAAAAGGCACCAAGTAAAGAAAATACCGACAGTCAATTGACCATCAAAACTTCTGATAGTTTAGTGTTTAATATAAGCGATGGAACCGCCAATTAATAACTACAGTCAAATTGTCAGTAGTTCCAGCAATCAACTGACCGCTTGAAATACCACAAATATTCATCGAATTTCCTACAATAAGTATTTGATAACATTATAAACACTAGTGCATGTGATTAGCCATGTGGCCTTATAGAATTCAAAGGTGAAACAATTAGAACCAGGGACTAGATTATTAGGAGTAAAAAATAATAGTATTTTTTATCTTTTAATCAGTGATAAGGGTTATGATAGAGGGAATCATGTGGTTTGGAATAAATTCTTGAGCTGAACAGTATTGGTAGAAGAGTTAAAGAGCTTTAGAAGTGGAGAATAATGGCTTTAGAGATATCAAATGGATTGTTGTAATATCCCATATGGATGATGATCTCCTTCGTATGATTTTGATTTTTTTCATGTATGAAACTTCCCATATAAAAATTTTAAGTATGCTTCTCCTTGGGAAAGCCATTTGGCTTTGGCTCTATGAATGACTCAAGAAGCCCAAGTTAAATGGGCATTAGAAAGCTTATCACCCAAGGATTGGCCATCATCATTGAGGATATGATTAGAAGGGTTGTTGTTGAATTATTACATGAAAGTATAGTTTTGGCCTCTGAGATCCTTTATAGAATGTTAATGGTTTATGGAAGAGGAGCCCAAACTTTGAGATTTAATATTAGTTTTGAGGGCCTTAATTTTTTGTAAAGAGAGGAAATGGGGTTTTCTTGAACTTGTTGAGAGGAAACATAGATGAGGGTATCTCAAAATTATGGAATCTTGATCCAATAGTTTTTAAAGAGAAATATATGTTTATTCTTTTGTTGAGTTTGAATGTGAGGACTAAAGGTGAATGGTCATAGCACATAAGACCTTTAGTTTTATAGTAAGATAAGGAAAAATTTTGAAGCCAAGCATCACTGACAAGGATTTTATCTAGCTTGATTTGGATGAGATTTTCAATCCTTCAATTAAACTAAGAACAATGGAGACCTACGGAGGCAACTCAGGCAAGGTCCTTGGTGGCAGTGTCAAAGGCTTAATTATTAAATTCCCATAATTTGTTTTTAGGGATAATATTACCCGTATATTTTTCTTGAGGGAACTTATACAATCTAAAGTCTCCCAAAATGATCCAAAGGGAGGGAGATTCTGACATTTTTTTTTATTATTGTAAAAAATAAAAAAAAAGATAATTTAGTGACAGAGTTAAAAGCATAAATAACACTCATTTAAAAGGGGGAATAGAGCCATAGGAAATATGGTCATGAAGTGATAATAGAGATGTTGAAGGTCAAAGAAGAGGCATTCCACTTAATCCAAATCCTATCAGGATTAGAGAATGTAAAATTATTATAAGAGTCTTCACTAGAAAAAAATTTTGTTGGAGGTAGAAAACCAAGTTATTGACAACAAAGAGTCATGAATTTTTTCCTAGAGAATACAAAGAAAATCAAGGTTGAAGGAGTTCACTAAGTCCTTAAATTCGAGGACTTATTTGGGGATATTAAAGCCCTGAATATTCAAAGTGGCTATTATTGGGAATCACATTTAGTTTGGGGATTAGGTTATCGCCTTTCTTGGCATTTTTAGCTTTGGAGCGTCTTGTGGACGAGCTTAGCATTTGGTAAATGTGGGTAGAAACTTTCACTATAATATTATGAAGTTGGTCCTATTGGGATAAGGCTGCAAATTTGTTATGGGAATTAGGTAAGCATGAGATAAAGCATATGTTGTGGATTTTATAATGCCACCAATACCTTCATAGGGGAGTTTAAGTTAGGCATGAGGATGAATTCTGTGGTGATAGTAGAAGAGGAAGGTTGGAATGCAAGTTAAACTTAATGGTTAGGGGGTTATGTGGAAGGTTGGTTGTTATGTAGGTTCATTTTTATTGGTCACAAAGGATTGCAGATTAATGACCTGGGGAGCTTGGAGAGGTTTATATGCAAAGATTATGGTTGTAGAAAGTGTTTGAGTGGTTCGGCTAATGGTGTGGGAACGTCTTGATTTTCTGCTCACACTCAGACCACAAGTGAATTGGTTGGTGGGTTGAGTGGGTTTGATATGGCAGGGGGTTTGGTAGATGAACAAAAGAGTCACATCATATGCATGAGGTTAACTTCCAGTTATATTGAAGTGGGAGAACAAAGATTTTTTTAGAAATATAAATTTCAAATTTAGAAAATTGGGAGTAGCTTTTCACTTGGACACATACACATGCAAATGTGAGTTGAGTTTTATCATTAGTGAGTTTGTTAACAACAGAAGGGCAACCAATTGAGCTAGGTATCTTAAAAATACCCTCGGGGTTCCAACATGAAAGATGAGGACCAGGAATTTTAATTTACAATAGGATAGAGGAAAAATATTCTTTCTAAGGTCAAAAGGGTAGGGGGACCATTTTTCAATTATAAAAGGTTTGAGAAGGAAGAACCATGGACCCCCACTCAAATCATATTATATTATTTTCGTAAAGATATTAACAACAGAAAAAAATCACTAAGATTTAGGAGGGAGAAGTTACCTTTGAGAGCCCACAACTTCTTTATGGCAGAGAGTATGGCTTCATAATATGATATTCTTCTAATGGAGTAGCCGATAAGGGAGAGCCCTCACTCATTAGAGCCTTTTTGGGTCTCTCCTTTGGTAAACTCAATGATGGTGTCTTTTGGTGGAACAAAGTTCAAAGGGAAATTTTTGGAGGCGAAAGAGATTTGAGTAAGGAGTGTTTTCCAATTGAGGCTTAAAGGAGAAGAAGGACTTCTTGGTTTTTTAGGATTTGTGGTGATTTTATTTGGGGGAAAAGAGGAATAAGGGTTGGAAGAGTTGAATAAGGGTGGAAAATCTTAATCGGAGAAGGACCTAGAGGTGAAGGAGTGTAAATCCATCATCTAAAATCTAGGCAATTTTCTATTAATGATTCTTAATTTTAAGTTAATTAGTAACTATTAGCTTAGGAGTTTGAATGGAATGGTTTTGAGGTCAAACAAGTGAAAAACTAGAATTTCTTTATGGGCACCGTGACTTTGAGCTCTATTATTTTTTGACAAAAAAATAGATTTTGAGCATGTGTCATGGAGCAGGGTTTCTAAGGAGTATATTTTGGAGCATCTCAAGGGTTTTCTAGGGGCACTATGACACTAAAAAAGCGAGTGTTATAACGCTAGGTCATAATAGTAGAAATATGATATTAAAATATCTAAAACTATTTGTCATTTCCCATTCCCTTAGCCACCTTGCCAGAGAAGAGAAAAGGAGTAGGGAGAGAAGAAGAAGAAGAAAGTGAAAGAAAAGGGAGGAATTTTATAGGCAAAAGCTTAGGAATTGATCGTTAGGCTAGTTAGAGAAATTATAGTGCTCTAGGTAGACTCCTAAACCCCTATTTCTGATTTTAATTCTAGAAAGTTTATAAAAAGATATGATTTTTTTTTAGTTTTTTGAATTTTTTACCATGTATTTTTAATATTTTATTACATGCAATATTGTGAATGATTTGGCTATATGAAATTAAGTTTTCAATATTTAAATTTTCCTATCTTATTTTTTGAATATTTTACTGAATTGAAGCTTTTCTAGTGTTGACCTCATTCTTGCATAAGGTTCATCAATCAAAACCAAATACGAAACCAAGATCAAATCCAAATTCTCAAACCAAAAAAAAAAGCCAAAAGCCTATGTCTCATAACGCTTTTTGAGTGATTTTTCAATCACCTCAAAACTAAATCAAATGACCTCTGATTCATGATCTGTCAGTTGCATATTAATTAGGCATGTCCCTAAAGTCAAACCTCCAAATTTGAGGCCAATCCAAGGTATATAACCCTAAAAACTAAATTGATTCCCAAAGGCTATAAAACCTTAAAATATTTACAACCCATACCACTAGACTTTGCATCTCATGAAATTTGACCTTGTGACCTTCCCCAAAATCTTTAAATATGTCAAAAATCATTTTTATCGCATGTTAAAACCATAAATGAACTTTTGGTAGACCCTGGTTGACCCAAGTTGGCCATGGGCCCACTTGACCCCAAAACTCTTTAAGGGGAATACTACAACACATCATATGTGATTTAGAGAGTTTGAGGTACATAATTTTTTATATTTTATTTTAATTCATTTTATTATATCCAAGGAGTTTCCAATGACCGTAATAGATAGCATTGGAAGACTTTGTAGTGGTGATCAACTAGATTAAAGGGCATACTAAATAAAAAAATCCTCATATAAATTTTTTTCAAACTTATAAGCTATTTAAATTTATAGAAATTATTTCAAATAACAAAAAAGTAAAATCGGATCTCTAACTATACTTAGCAGAGGCTCAGCCTCACCAACGGCATAAAGCCACAAAAACAGAAAGGAAGAAGTCAACGCGATTTCTTCCAAACCCAAACCCGCAGTCCCAGCCCGCGGTCCGCATCCGTTGCAGCCTGCCCTTTCATCCGCAAAGAGAAAACAGAACACGAGAAACCATTACCAAAAACAGGAAATCAAAATCGCCAAGAAATCAACAAACAGAACAAGAGAGGAGAGCCAAAGCGAGAGAGAGAGCACCATTGATCTATCTCTTCTCTCTCATCTCCCCTTCCTCCTCTCTTCTTCAATATCTCCAAACTACATGATCAGAACAACCCAACAAAGGAAAAAATGGCACCAAGCAAGATACGAAAAGCGCTGGGCGCAGTAAAAGATCAAACGAGCATAGGCCTCGCAAAAGTGAGCAGCAGCACCACGCTGGCGGAGCTCGAGGTTGCCATCGTGAAAGCAACCCGCCACGACGAGTACCCCGCCGAGGAGAAGCATGTGCGGGAGATACTTTCCCTGACATCCTACTCCCGCACCAACATCGCCGCCTGCGTGGCTCTCCTCTCCCGCCGGCTCGGCAAAACCCGGAGCTGGGCGGTGGCGCTCAAGGCCCTTGTGCTCATCCACCGCCTGCTCGCCGACGGTGATCCCGCCTACGAGCGGGAGGTTTTCTTCGGGACGCGGCGCGGCACGCGGATGCTCAATATGGCGGATTTTAGGGACGCGGGATCGAGGTCTGATGCGTGGGATTTTTCGGCCTTTGTGAGGACTTATGCGAGGTACCTTGATGAGAGGTTGGAATACAAGATGTTTGGGAGGAGGTACAGGGGAGGATCGGCGACGTTGTTGTCCGCGACGGTGGGGTGGTCGGGATGGAGGAGGATGGGGAGGGATGAAGAGGGGGAGGAAGGGGAGGGAGCGGTGACTCCGGCGAGATTGACGCCGGTGAGAGAGATGAAGACGGATCGATTGTTGGTGAAGGCGCATCATCTCCAGATGTTGCTAGACAGATTGCTTGCCTGCCGTCCAACGGGTAATTAATGACCAACAAAATACTTCTTCATATTTGAATGTATTGATAAATCAAAAACAGGAATTTCAAATTCCCTGTTTTCAAATAGGATTGAAAATTTTAGAATTTGGCTCTGCTATTACGCGCAGGGGTTGCCAAGGACGACAGGATCGTAGCAATGGCATTGTACCCAATCATCAAAGAGAGCTTCCAAATATACTTGGACATGACGGAGATCACCTCCGCTTTCGTGGACCGCTTCACGGAGCTTCTCGTTACGGACTGCGTCCGCGTTCACGATCTCTTCTCCAAGCTCTCCAAGCAATTCGAGGAGCTCGACTCCTTCCACTCCTGGTCACGCGCCGCCGGCATTGCCCGCCCCTCCGATTACCCTGAAATCGAGCACATCACCGAGAACAACCTTAAAGTTATGGAAGAATTCATCCGAGAACGTTCCTCGCTCCCGAACCGCCAGCTTTCTCAACGCCCTGCCACGCAAGAACAGGATGCCGCTTTTCAAGCCGTCAAGGACGTCAAGTCCATTCAGGCGCCACCGCCTGAGGAGCCGCCGGAGGAGGTGGAGGAGATTGGAAATGAGTTGGCAGAGTTGGCAGCAGCCCCGGAAGCGGCGCCTGCGTCGACTACAGAGGAGGAGAAGCTAGCAGACTTGCTCCATATTCAGGTAAGCGCTGTATGAAACAAAGGAATAGAATGAAGCTTGATTTTTTTAACGGAAAAAAATTATTTAAGACATGATCATATGAACGTGGGCTTTAAAATTTTTTAATTTGCGTTTACAATATCTAAATATTATATTAATCTTAAAATAAATTAAAAATTTACATATATGTTTTGATGTGGTTTAAACACTAAAATATTATTTAAATAAATATAAAGATTCAAGTAATCAATATTTACATACATAAGAATATTATTTATTATGATATGTATGTAAATTATCTTTTTTATTTTTTTTCAAACCCTTAAATAAAAAATCATAAATTCAAATGTTTGATCATAACACGATGAAATCATTCAAAGTTTTAAAAAAGGAAAAAAAAAAGTGTCCTGATATAATTTATATCATAATATAGTTAATAATCATTAAATTTATTTTAGGATGAGTGCAATATAAATTATTTATATATTACAAGAAATTCAATAATCTTAAAGTTATCAAGTACAAATTATATAGGATATATTGACATAATTTTTATTCTTTTTGCAAAGGAAAATTATGAGTTATAAAATTATTGTGCTTATGTAAATTGAAGTTATATTATTTTTTATAAAAAAGTAATTAGGTGTTAATATTATAAACAAATAAGTCTAAAAAATATAATTTAATTATTGTTTATGACCAATTTTACGTTAGATATATATTTTTACACTTTGGTAATTTTAGATTATTAATATTAATTCAAAAACATTATTTTCTTAATTTAAGCATAATTATATTTCTACAAAAGTATAAATATACATAAAATATTTTGTCCAACGGTTATTTATATGATTAATTTATTATTGAACTTTCATTTGACTGACTTGATTAATCAATCAATTAACCCATAACTTAATTAGGAATATTCATTTCTTGGGGGCAAAATTTAGGGATATTTCTTGTAAACATATCAAATATGATTTATTTCAAATCGTATATTTAAATACTAAAAATTATTGCATATACTCTAAATTAATAGACAGAAGGTTTTTTTTTATAAAAAATATTATTTCTAAATAGCAAAACTTCAACTATTTTGGGATTTTCTGATTATTCTGGGTCAACTTTCAAAATAGTCTGATCTTGATTATTTGTATATGATCAATTTAGTCTATAATATTACCGAAATTAATCCTTAGATTATACATAATTGATTCAAAATGATCCATTTACGACTGAATTAAGATCAATTTTATAAAATCATGGAATAATTTGAGATTAATTTTATATCACAATTATAATATGAGGCTATTTTTTATCAATTTTATATAATTAAGGAACTAAATTAAGATAGGACTAAGGCTTCGTTTTGAATAATTTTCTTATTATTTTGTAAAGCAATTTTTCATCACAAAAAAATTTAGTTTAAAATTTTTTTTTACTAAAAAATTATTTTAAAAAATAGCAAGAAAGCAACTCCAAATGAGAAAAATTATTATGCGTCGAGTTCATACTCATACAAAGATATTTTAATTTTCTCTTTCTCTCTCTTATGCACAAGATGTGTATAAAAAAAATAAAAAATAAAACACTACGACTACATACTAGTAGTCATCCACCAATATCCCAGTTTATATTCCCTCTGATCTGCACTTTATCTCCAGGAAGATCCAGCGACCAGCGAACGTAACCCGGACAGCCTCGCTCTCGCCCTGTTCGACGGCATTCCGGCTGAGCCGCCGCCGGCGCAGCCATGGGAGCCGTTCAAGGAAACGGCCGATTGGGAAATGGCACTCGTCGAATCCGCGAGCACCTTCCACGAGCAGAAGCCGGCGTCAGCCAGCGGATTCGACATGCTGATGCTCGAGGGAATGTACAGCCAGGGCACCGCTACGGATGCTAGAGTTGGAGGAAACGCCAGCAGTATGGCTGTGATGGCACCGGCGGCGCAGGGGATGCTGGCATTGCCGGCCCCAGCAAGCGGCGGCGTCAGAGCAAGCGGGTCAGGCGACCCTTTTGAGGCTTCGGCGGCAGTAGCGCCGCCTCCGTGGGTCCAGATGTCGGAGCTGGAGAGGAAGCAGAGGTTGTTTGTGGAGGAGCAGCTGATGTGGCAACAGTATGCTAGGGATGGGATGCAGGGGAAGCTACCGGCGACGGGAGGTGGGGGCTATCCATATAACAGGGGAGGATATACACAAAGGTTTTAATTTCGTAAGATTTTTCTGTGAGTTCATAAAAATTATGCCGAAGATTACTTTGTGATTGATACTGATCGATTATATCAGTATTAGTATGATATATATGTTCAAGGAGAGAAAGGAGAGAGGCGAGGGCGGGGAGTCCACCGGAGCTGATGAGGATCACCAGCCGTTGGATCGGGGAAGTTGGTTTTGCTTGCCTGTATTGTTCTACACGATAAGCTGTGGTAAGCGTTGAAAACAGGAGAAACTGTCACATTAGATTAACCCCTCATTCTCTTATAAAATCTATTTTTATAAATAATAAGGATATTGCAGTCAATGTTCTATGGATATCTGAAATGATTATCTGTTTTTTAAATTATTCTGTTGTTCAGAAATCTTTGTTAATTGGATTGTTGACAGTTCCTGTATCAACCTGCTAAAGTTTGTGGTCTAGCTTATTTTGTAGGGATGAGAATTCTACTCTTAGTAGTTTTGAGTAATGATAATGGTGGTTGCCGGTGGTAGTAGTTAACTAGTGGTCGTCACCAGCAACGATGGTTTGCTGGTTGGAAAATACAATAGAGCTCTTTAGTTTTGCTTATCTTATCTTTCTTCTTTCTCCTCCCTCTTTCAGTGAAGAATAAAGGGTCTGTTGATATTTTTTTTGAAATGGCATGACTGGTAAATAGGAAGAAAATCAAGTGCAAGTCTGAAGAGTTTCAATGGACAACCGATATCAACTCCCTCGATTATGGATCATTTATCGAGTATTTAAGTGCCTTAATGACGACAGAATTCAGTGATCTTGGGCCTGTTGGATTCTTCTAATCTAGCCGCTCGATTCGACTACAATCATGTCATAATTGAATATCATTTGATCATCAAATTATTGCTCTATATAACCTTCATAGGCTTGTGGTCATTTGATTTGGACCGATTTAGGCTTGAATTGGATGAAATTGTTAGGTTTGTTTCATTGAGATGTTCAATTTGACTACAAGCTGCTTAAATCAGAGTTTGAATGGTCTCAATCCTAATTTTTTAAAACCTTCAACTCATATTTGCACCGAAATTCATGACCGATCAAGATAATTGTTTTCATTATATATCACTTTTCATCCTCAATTGATGTTGAACTATCATCCATTTTTTCCTTCAGTTAGCTGTATTTGTTGGCGATCAGCACAATCATTGGATTAATAAAAATATTTGAGATTGGAAGGTTTTGAGTAAGTATTTTCCTTGTCCTGGGCTCTCTGTTTGACAGGAAGCTTCGTCTTAGCCATAGAATGGCTATGAGCATTAATCATGAATGAGATCTCATCTAATGACTTACCAGCATATATGATGAGAACAACATCAAACAGAACATAATATATTGCACTTTATTTTAATATTTCTGGTTTTATTTGTAATTCTCAGTTATCAAAGGACTTTTATGATAATTATTATTTAGAGCTTTATCATTCCTATTATAAATAAAATGAAACTATAAGTCTAGAATATATATAATTTCTTTCCATAATGCAAAAATAGTAAATAAAAGAAGAGATAATTTTAAGAGCATCTACAACTGAACGTCTTTCGCGCATTTGTAATTTCACGAGCCTCTAGTATTACGGCAAATTGAAAATCATTTTTTGCATTTCCTCTCATTTGTAAATAGTGTGTCACGGTATTCAAGACACTATAAAAAATAGGATTTTACACAGCAGTTGTTAAGAGCCAAAATATTGTTTTAGTATCGATTTTGACTGCTATAATTAGCACGGGTTTTAAACGGTGCAATTTGAACCGGCTTTAACGAAGACTAGCCCTTGAACTGAATCCCTAATTCCCAAATTTAATATGCTAGAGCTTGCGGTCTTTCATCTTCCCTCTTCTTTCGTTCATGAGATGACGTTCAAGCCCTAGCTCGTGATCGGAGCGAACCACCGAGATGTTGTCGTAGAAGCTGCTGTCTTAGGAGCACATCAGTCTTTAGGCCCGTCCGCTCACATCTTGCTTGCGCTTCTCCTCACGCGAAAACCCATCCCAGTCGAACCTTTTTCGGTGTGATTCTCTTCCCCTTCTTCCTCCTCTTCTTCTTCTTCTTTGATATATTTATTTTAGTGATTTGCAATTAGTGTTTTCCATTTTCAGGAAAGCTTTGCTGCATTTGCTTTCTACACTATATCATTCTTTAATTGCTTCTCGTGTGGAACTCTAGCAAATGATGATTTTTGCCAATATTTTAATTTATTTAAATTAATATTGTAACTTAGCATTTGAAGAATTAAATTTCTATGATTATGACTACATTGACATTTTTTTCATTGAAGCTATATAGGTTTAAAAGTACTAGAAGGATTATCCAAGCATGCTTCAGTTAACTAAAGAACTTTTTCACATGAATAAAATTTTTGCCATTTCTTAAACTTGAAAAAGATGGTAAATTTTTGGATTTCTTACAAATTTCTTGTACGTTGATTTTAGCTTATCATAGTAGTGGCAATGAAAACTCGTGGTGATCACGAACTGTATGAAACATTGAACCAAAAAGATCATGAATGATCATACAATATAGATTATTAGGGATTCTTGTTTCTCTATGCAATTCTGAAAGATGACTTGATAATCTCCTCATTTGGTTGAACCGCTCTTGATCCTTTCTTGGTTTTTTAGTACCTACTAATGAATTTTTTTTGTGGGTTATTACACAACATATGAGCTTCACAATAGGCTACACATTCATTTTCTATATATGAACATCACTAGAACCTTGGGGATTAACTAATATAATCCTTAGGAGTGTTTAGGTAAAATGACCAAGCATATTCATAACATGAATATTTCATATAGATGTGTTCCAATCAATAGAGTTGAAGTTTATCAACCTTTAGTGTGTTGATAAATGGGAGTTGATGCTATAGTTTGTGTGTTATAAGTAATTTCAATACTAATAACTTATATATATATATATATATATATATATATATATATATAAGGAAATATAATAAGGATGGTAGTAAATTAAATATATTGTAGACTAGCCTAAATTTTAAATGTTCTATAAGTAATATTGTCAACATCAAAATTTGTTGATCTAGAATAGCACAAGAACTTTTTAATTGAACCCCATCTTCATCACCAGCTTAACACTTATTTTTCTAGCCAACCACCACGACCATATCCTATATTGTGTTATTTTATTCTTTAATATAATCAACTTTAAGAATTAACTTGTGATATTTAGTTTGAGATATAATATGATCACAAGTTTATGAAAATGATTGTTGCATAAAAATTTGAGTGACCTAAAGAATCTTTATTCTTAACGGTGACTTGGAAACTCATTTTTCACTTAATATGGATAAGAGTTGTATAACAAAAGTCAAGTAGAGTTCTGATTATGTAACAAGTGTAAACAATTTCATAGAGTTTGCAAGTCGAAGCAAGAATTTATCAAAAAAAAAATTATGTCAGTGCAAGTCATGCATTAATAGACACTTCAATTCTATGAAATATGTGAAAGACCATTTAATTTCCAAAGGATTTTTTGCTGGATAGATTACTATTATGGAGAATTAACAGACTACAAATATGACACCTGGTCGTCTGAAGATGCTAAACAGAGATAAGTAATTTTACTCTAGTTATAAATTTGTATACATAGTTTGTTACTATTTTTTATTTCTTTAACAGAGAAGTTTACTAAATTTATTATAACATAGATACAACCTTGCGAGCTATTGGCTGACACAAAAGGATAGGATTGCCGAGGCTATTGAAAAGGTGTTCAGTAGAGTTATAGGGCCTGAACATCTAGGAAAAGTTAGAACCCATGGGTTTGGTGTCACTTCTGCACGATATTTTCCTCATAGCACGAATAAGAGCAGTAGCGGTGGAAGCAGTTTAAGTCAAATAGTAAATCTAAAAGAGGAGGTTAACTCGTTACATATTGAAATGAGGGAATTCATACAACAGTCTTTACAAGACAATATGAAAGCTTATATAAAGAGATTCTAAAAGAAGCCCTAAATTTTAATTTGGCGCTTCTGATCGTCAAGTATAATCTAAGATCGTCCTGTACTATTAATTCAAAACAGCACTTTCAGCTAGTACGAAAAGCACTAGTCTTGACGATCGATTCAATAAATTATTCTAATCATCCTATATGATTATGCGATCGTCCTGTACGATTAGTTCAATCTCTTAGACTAATCATCCAATACTATAGCTGTCCCATGCAGTGATCAGTTCTTAACGCACATAGTTTGAGGATTGTCTACATGATCAATGAAAATTTATGATTTTTTGTTTGGACGATGGACGGCGTTTAATTATCGTTTAATGCAAGAATTAGTTTGTATAGTACAATCGTCTCTGATCGTCATGTACGATCTGATTGAAAAATTGAACCATAATTAAACACCCAATCACAAGATCAATTTAAGCATGATTGTCATCAATCATAAAGTACAACGAGGATCGTACGGTATGATTAGACACATATTTTGAATATTAAAATATTACCTAAATTATGATGGACGGTTGTTTTGCTAATTATATAAAATCGTCCTGTACGATCTAGATCGTACAATATGATGAGTTTAACCACTGTTAATATAATGAGGTGTCCTAATTAAAGTTTTCTATTTTGACTAATCGTCCAGTACGATACCAATCGTACTGTACGATTAATTCAAAAAATAAAATTTTTCTAACTCACCAACCGACTCCCTTGAGTGTGTGTGTGTGTGTGTGCAAGATTAGTATTCACCATATACATGATTTGACTCAAAAAAGGCAAAATTACATTGAAATTGCAATTACAAACAGACTCAATTCTAATATACTCGATTTTGAGCTAGCTGATAGAAGTTGCAAGTGAATGGTAGACCTGAAATATTAGTGAGTAGAACAAAACAGATATGCAGTAAATTGAAATAGCATAGTAAAAAATTTAATAATATTTGTTATTATCAAAATCACAGAACTTGGGTCCAAATTTCTAAGAGGTTGAAGGTATATATTTTAGTGTTAGAAATAGAATTGTCAGTTGGAGATGCCATAAGTCGGGATCGTGCCTACACTTTTAAGAAAAAAATAATAACACTATCAAAATTAAAATTAAAATTTCAAAAACATACCTATATAATATAATATTTAAATATAAAAAAAGGCTGAGTAAAATTGTAGCAATGTTTTTTCAGTCGTTGCTTTCCTCAATTCAGAGTTCAACATCAGCAAAATCACCAAAGGAGACTATACAATCAAACAAAAAAAATTATCAAAATATTATCTCAAAATAAATTTAAATTGTTATATTTATTTTAAAATTAATATTATACTTTAAAATTTTTATTTCAATAATCATTGAATAAATAAATTTTAAACTCATCATAATATAAATCATATTAAGATATTATGATAGTTTTATCAAAATCTTAACTATCAACATGGTGATAATTAAATATTATTACCAACTCGATAATTAAAAAGACATACTTTAATTGCATATTAACAAGTAACATTTGCATGAATTTATTTATGTAGATCAACAAATGTTTAAGAGCTTCGAATTAAATCTCTTAATTAAAAAGGAGCTGTGCTGATGTCCCGAAATCCTTCAAGCACGCCGAAGCTCCTTTGTTTGCCGATGAGATCGGATAAATCTGTATCGTCCAAGTTCTGCCTGCCTTCAGTAACGTTGAGCACCGGCTGCAAACCCTAATCATGAAATTAAACTTTTAATTAAGATTATATTGAATAACCATAATGCAATTATGAGTTTTAATTATCATTTTGTAGAACACAACATAAAAAATTATATATTTTAATACACATCTAATTATAATTTATCTTTCTGGATGTTCATTAATTATATATGAATGTTAGCGAGCTACTGCCGAAATTTGAAAAAAATCTTAGTTTCAATCAGATTTCTTAACCTTATCTAAACCACAAAGCACAAGTGTTTGTTTTTGCTCTCTTAAGTTCGGTTTGGAACAGTTTTCATACTGCTTTCAAAAACGATTTTTTAGTACAAATTTTTTCCTAGAATTTTTTGTATTGAAAAGTATCCAAAAAAACTGTCCCAAACGAATCTTAGTTTCTACGAAAGATCTTTTCTGATAAGATTTCTTACAGCCCAAAACAAATCAACAACAACGAGAGGAAGAATAACTTTCAAGCATGAAATCAAAAGCTAAAAACTCACCTCAGTAAAAATACTTAGAGCCTCCTCCATTGTCTTGTTGCTGAGCACATCTAAAGCTGCTTCCTGTCATAAAAAAACCAAATTAATTCAGCAATAGATATAATTATAGAAGTAATCAATGAATAAAAAACAAGGGGAAGAAGATTAATCAGAAAAACAAACCCTCGCGTACTGTATCTGACACAAAGAAAGAGTTCGGGGCTCTTTCTCTAAGGAGAATTTCCTCTCTATTTCCAGCTGATCTGTACCCATTTCAATCACTGCAAATTCTCCCAGCATAAAAAAAGAGACGATTGGGAGGGAACAGAGACGGAGGCTTCAGAGTAATAATAACAATAAGCAAATCCTTCAGCTTAAAACATCTGCATGGAACAGAAGAAAAAGAAGAATGAAATTCTTTTAACGGCCGGTGGCGTGAACTATATAAATGGCGGGGTCGGTGAAATAGAAGGAGCTTTTGGGACAAGTGTAGCCGAAAAGAAAGGACCTTCGTACACGTGGCGAGAAAATGTGTTAATAGATGACACGTGGCACGACGCGGTCGGAGCTCATCGAAAATATCTGCTGTAATAATTCTTTTTTACACAGGGAAAAGGTGGGAGAGACAGAGAAGGCCGGGCTGGGCCACGTTGCATAAGAAGAGATCGTCTCACGTGCTCCGCATAGGCGGCCTGGGTACTGTGGGTTGGACGTGCTGGGTATCAAAGCAGGTTCACGGATCGGTTGATCGGATTTGGAGCAAATCCATTTAATAAACAGGTTAAAAATTAAAAAATCGTATACTTCTGCAGTAGTGCAGTCAGGGAAAAACTTATAAGTAGCTGTTGGTGATGCCTCAAATTTATCTCCACTCTTCACTACAAGAAAATAGGTCAATAGCGATAAAAAATTAGAGACAAAAAAAATGGTCGCCAAAGATATTTTTTTAGCTATAAAAAGTGACTATGGCCTCACACTGTTAGAGTATACGTACACGTCAGCAAGTCAAATGCTGACTTGTCTCCTCCGTACGGTCCAATCAAGATCTTTCCTTCTTGATATCTGTCTAGCTCCCATCTATGTCTTTAAATACTCATGTAATGTAATCAGTGTACATGTACAATTAGGATGTCAATTTCGGGTCACGGGTCGGGTTCGGGTTGAACCCGAAACTGACCCGGCACTATTCGGGTCAACCCGAACCCGACCCGTTTTTAAAAACGGGTCGGGTTCGGGTTGACCCGAAAAGTGCCGGGCCAGTTTC
>NW_021319890.1:299795-337033 GCF_001605985.2 Dendrobium catenatum | reverse complement strand
AACTTACAAATGCAAACTATGCAATTTGGCGACTACAACTCTATCAACATTTCTCGGCAAGCGGCTTCAACGGACATCTCATCAATATCCCTCCTTGTCCACCGAAAACTTCACCCATGGAGTATAATCTTTGGATGCTCATTGACCGCAACTTCATCTCCTCCCTTCTCTCCACAATATCTCTGTCAGTTCTTTTGTATGTCATCACCCTCACCACAGCCCACGAGGTCTGGATCACACTCGAGAAAAGACTACAACCCACAAACAGATCCCGCATCATTCAGCTCAAGAATGAGCTACACTAGATACAAATGAAGGATCGCAGACTGCAACAATATCTTGCCCAAATAAAAATACTCATCGATAACCGACCCGAATGACCCGTTTTCAACCAAAAAATTACTAATTTTCGGGTCAAAACGGGTCAATCTCCTCTTTTCGGATCAAAATCGGGTCAAAGTCGGGTCAATCTCGGGTTGGCGGGTCAAAAGCGGGTCAAAATCGGGTTTTCGGGTCACTTTCGGGTCAATTTCGGGTCAAAGGGTTAACCCGAACCCGACCCGATTTTTGAAACGGGTCGAAATGTTGAACCCGAACCCGACCCGTTTCGGGTTCGGGTTGACCCTAACCTGAAATTTTCGGGTCGGGTTCGGGTCGGGTTTTCGGGTCGTGTCAAATATTGACACCCCTATGTACAATATTATTTTCTCATGTATTCTTTCCTCATCAACTCATTCTTCTTGAATTAAGTCTTTTGTCAAAAACTCTATTTTGGTATCAGAGCTCATCTGGCTCAACATCTACGTTGATCTTAATGGCTGACCAGGACTCAGCGTCCTCACCTCCGACGAACTCAAGTCTCTCGACATCTCTCGTTGAATTCACTGTTCCCGCATCTCTCAAATTTCTCATATCTAACATCAAGAATCTCATCCCTACACAACTTACAAATGCAAACTATGCAATTTGGCGACTACAACTCTATCAACATTTCTCGGCAAGCGGCTTCAACAGACATCTCACCGGTATCCCTCCTTGTCCATCGAAAACTTCACCCATGGAGCATAATCTTTAGATGCTCATTGACCGCAACTTCATCTCCTCCCTTTTCTCCACAATATCTCTGTCAGTTCTTTTGTATGTCATCACCCTCACCACAGCCCACGAGGTTTGGATCACACTCGAGAAAAGACTACAACCCACAAATAGATCCCGCATCATTCAGCTCAAGAATGAGCTACACTATATACAAATGAAGGATCGCACACTGCAACAATATCTTGCCCAAATAAAAATACTCATCGATAACATTGCCGCCGCCGGCTCAATCGTGGACGTCGAAGACATCATATTATACATCCTAAATGGCTTTCCCACCATTTACAATCCTTTCAAGACTGCCATAAGAACCTCTATTAGTCTGATTAGCTTAGACATCCTTTACTCCCTCTTATGCAAAGAAGAGATTAATCTCAAGCACAAACAACTTAAAGAAACCCAGCCATTCAAACGCCGTTGCTCTTCTCTCAAATTGTAACTCTATCACTCGCGGAAGATTCAACAAATCCCGCGGACGTGGCTCCACCTTTCATCTGCCATTTCACCCCAATTCTTCCTCTCCTGAACAAGCTTCCACGAACAAACGTACTTGCCAAATCTGCGAATAATCAGGGCATTTCGCGCTAAACTGCTGGCACATATGTAACCTGACTTACGCTCCTCCCTCAAATCCTAGAGATCTCACGGTTCAACAATAAAACTTATCAACTAGAGATTGGGTACTAGACTCAGGCGCGTCTTTACACTTAACGTCGGACACATCCAACATTCAACTTCCGACTCCATACAACGGCTTAGACTCTGTCTCAATTGCCAATGGCAGAACGTTACCAAATCAGAATTTGGGTCAAGGCACTCTACCCTTACCTAACTCTATTCGTAAGCTTCATCTTCGTAACATTCTGCATGTTCCATCTCTCTCTTGCAATCTGTTATCCATCTCTAAAAAAACCTTTGATAATAATGTTTCCATAATTTGTTTTAACGCTAATGGTTTTGTTATTAAGGATCTTCAGGACAACCAGCCGCTTCTCCGCGATCACAATCGCAATGGTCTGTATCAAATTAGAACTCCCTCCAGCAACAATCTCATTGCTCTCCAGGCCACAAACACGTCCACCTCACTGTGGCATGCTTGTCTTGGTCATTTTCACTCGTATCTTCTTCCCATTTCAGCTGAATACATCCTGGAATAATGTAAATCATCTCATTATTTAAATGTATGCATTTCTTGTAACGTGGCTAAAAAGCCAAAAATTACAGTTTTCCAATAGTCTTTCTTCGTGTAATAAATCATTCAAATTTGTTCATTCGGACATATGGGGGTCTGGATCCTTAATTATCGCTAAATGGATTTAAATATGATGTCATTTTCATTGACAATTTTACAAAATTTTTTTGGCTTTATCTAATGCATTCCAAACAAGAGACTTTTACAAAACTTCAACACCTCTATAATTTAGTCAAAATAAATTCAGCAGTCATATTCGGACGTTCCAATCGGATGGAGGTGGGGAATTCATTAGCAATGCATTCCATAACTATCTTCTCAACAATGGCATCACTCACCAAATCAGCTGACCCTACATGCCTGAGCAAAATGGCCTACCAGAATGGAAGCATTATTATCTCCTAAACCTCACTCGAATGCTCCTTCACGCCGCTCATCTTCCAAACTCCTTTTGGGTCGAAGCTACATCTACGACAAACTACCTAATTAATTGATTATCGTCCATAACTATCTCTAATCAAACTCCCTACTCCAAGTTACACAGTCATCCTACAGCCTATAATCACTTGTGCACCTTTAGGTGCTTATGTTTTCCTTGGCTCCAACCCTAAGCCCCAATCAAACTCTCGCCTCGCTCCCAGGAATGCATATTTCTAGGCTATTCCATATAGCACAAAGGCTATCAATGTCTCAATATCATAACCAATTTAGTTTACATATCAAGACACATCATCTTCTATGATAATCACTTTCCATTTCACTCTACACCAACACATCACCCTCCTCAACCATCCAACACTGTTTACTCCCCTCTGCTACTCATTCCTTCATCCACTATCTCCAAGACCCACCGTCCTCCTCTAATTCTATATCATTTCAAATCTCGTCTTCATCTTTGCTTGCCTCTCCTCCTACACTTCCCACTCCTCCACTCATTCCCACCAATCACTTCCCCTGAATAGAATCACCCATTACTCAAACCCAAAACAATCAAACTCGCCATATACATACCCGATTAAAATCTGGCATATCCAAGCCCAAGCAAATATTTGATCTATCGGTTGTCTCTCATCCTGAACCCACCCCCACTTCCTACTCTCAAGCCGCAAAACACATACACTGGAAATCCACTATGTCTTCAGAATTCCTCGCTTTACAAAAATAAGGAACCTGGTCTCTAGTTCCACCACCGCCAGACAAACCCATCCTCGACTGCAAATGGAAATTCAAAACAAAGCTCCAACTCAATGGTCAAGTTTCTAGACACAAGGCTCACTTGTTCACACATGGATGATCTCAGGAATTTGGCATCAACTACACTAAAATATTCAACCATGTAGCCAAGATGGTGACATATTTGCATTCTCCTCATAGTGGCCCTTCACAACCAGTGGTAGGGCTGTCAAAAAACGGGTTACGGGTCGGGTTCGGGTCCAACCCGAAATTGACCCGACCTCTTTCGGGTCAACCCGAACCCGACCCGTTTCGTGAAACAGGTCATTTATGCTGACCCGGACCCGACCCGCTTCGAGTCCGGGTCAACCCGACCCGACCCGTTTGATCCGTCTGCACTATAAAAAATTTAAAACAGGTTTTAAATTGACAATCATCAGGAAATATGAATTTTTTACAAAAAAAATAGTTTATTCACTTACATTTCTCAATCCCAAATAGGAAAACAACAAACCATCAGACTCTATCTTACAATTACAAATCTACAATTTACTGATTAGTGATTACATAGTTACATTTACAATTAAAACTTTTACATTTCACAATTTTTTACAATTACAAATCTACAAATAACACAAACTTACAATTACAATTACAAATGACACTTTACAAACACAAAGGTTCCAACAGTCCAGCCTCAACTCTCCACTCTCCAGGCTCCAGCAGACAACAGTCCAGCCTTCAATGTCAACTTCCTCATTCTCATCAATAAAATGTTCCGGAAGTGTGTTTGAATCCTCCATCTAATAAACCAATTAAAGGATTTAATCCATATTATACATAGCATGATAGCAAAAAGTCCATAGCCAAATATCATAAATTATTTATAAATTTAATATGAAAGAGCTAAAGAAGTAAGAAGTAAGAACATCCTAGCCGAATACCAACTTCTTGCAGCTGCAGCCAGCAAACTACATGATTTACTCAGTAACAGACTAACAGAGTATGAGAGTAACAACTAACAAAGTTTCATACTAACAGAGTAACAAAGTGTCATGCTAACAGAGTAACAAAGTGTGCCATACTAACAGTCACAGAGTAACAGAGTGCAAGACTAACTGAATCGTAGTCCAAAAAGGCAGAAACAAATAATTTCAAAAGGCAGCAGTGCAGCACCAACAGGAAACAATAAACCCTAAGCCAATAATAATTAAACCGACAGTCCAAAGTGCCATACTGCCATGCAACCCAAAAAAACGTTCAATAGTAATATTTCAAACCCTAAGCGGCTAAGCCCTAATCGACAAATCAAAAGAAAAATTGCATAACACCTTAAATCAGAAGAAATAACCGAACAAGGATGATACTTCAACCAACTAACCATTAACCAAGATAACTTTAAAATGATAGCAACAAATTAATTAGCAAGAAGGAACAAACTGAAAAGCTTCGATCCTTCGAACTTCGAGCAAGAAGAAGATTAAAAAATATACTAATAGAGGAATAGACGATGACACCGACGAGGAGAGAACTGAGAAGCTCCGTGAAGGAGGAGGCCAGGCAAGAAGCCAGCAACACACGAAGCACCGAAGCAATGAAGAGACGAAGACAAAGGAGGAAGGACTGAAGGAGGCGGAAAAGGAAATGAAATGAACGCGGCTGCACTCCGCTGTCCTAAATGAGCCCTAACATATAAATCGCACTCGCACGAATCACGACGACATTTGATAACTCAAGAGGAGCGGACAGCGCGGGTCGGGCTCGAAGCGGGTTAATTCCGGGTCAACCCGGACCCGACCCGAAATTTAAAACGGGTCAAAAAACTGAACCCGAACCCGACCCGTTTCGGGTTCGGGTTGACCCGAACACGAAAAAATCGAGTCGGGTTTTCGGGTCGTGTCATATATTGACAGCCCTAACCAGTGGTATGTCACTTAACTTGACATGTCAAACACCTTCTTACATGGTGAACTGTATTATGAAGTTTACATGAAACAACCCATCAGCTTTGAGGACTAGACGATCTCACCATGTCTATATGTTGCACAAATCCATTTACGGGTTAAAACAGTCTCCACAACAATGGTTTAAAAAATTCACCATTTTTTTTTATCTTTCGGTTTTTCATTCAGCAAAGCTAATCCTTTCCTACTAATATACAATCAATATAATAGTACTCAACTATTCATCCTCGTCTATGTGGATGACATACTTGTCACAGAGAATAACTCTAACAAAATTTAATGTGTATTGCAATAGTTACAATCCAAGTTAAGCCTCAAGCAGCTCAACGATGTTTCTCTCTTCCTCGGCATACATGTCATCCAAATCTCAAATGGATACTTTCTGCATCAGTAGTACTATGCACGTGAACTCCTTCAAACTACAGTTTTTTCTGAATGTAAACCCTTCACGACACAGATAGGCTTGAAATGGTCCACGTGCAACTCGAATGATTAGCCATACTCTGACCTGCATTCATTATGCAAGCTTGCTGGCTCATTACGGTACCTCTAGGTCACTTGACTAGATATCACTTTTGCAACAAACTCTATTTTCTAGTGAATGCATCAACCACGCAACAGTGACTATCATGCTCTCAAGCGCCTACTAAGGTACATCAAAGGAACCATCAACTTTGGCCTACCAATCACAATTAGTATCTCCAACTTCACACATATATCGACGTCGACTAGGCAGTTGATTCGACGGACCGAAAATCCATAACAGGATTTTGCATATTTCTTGGACCCAATCTCGTTTTGTGATTCGTCAAGAAACAAACAACTATGGCAAAATCCTCAACAGAAGCTGAGTATGAATCATTTTCCTTTGCCACCTCCGACATCATTTGGCTTCACCGTTTAGTAGAAAAATTTCACATTCTTCAAACCTCTCTGACACCCATTTTTTGCGATAATACCTCGGCAATTGCCCTCGATAATAATTTAGTATTCCACACCCGGACTAAGTACATCGAAATTTACTATCGCTTAATCAGCGGACACATCAAACAAAGAGTTATCAACATCAGTCACGTCAGCACACGTTAGCTCCGATCCACCGATCAACTTGCTAATGTTCTCACAAAATCACACTCCACAAACCAGTTATGTGACCTCATGTCCAAATTAACCATTCGCTCACAGAATGATTAATTTGCAGTAGGCTGTTAGTGTATATGTATACGTCAGCAGGTCATGTGCTGACCTGTCTCCTCTATATGGTCCAATAAAGATCAATCCTTCTTGATAAATGTCTTGCTCCCATATATGTCTTTGAGTACTCATGTAATGTAATTAGTGGTACACAATATTATTTTCTCCTGTATTCTTTCCTCAGCTTCACTTTGTTCTTGCATCATCTCTCTTGTCAAGAACTGTATTTGCAGCGCCTTAACTATATCCTTGATCGTCGTACGTTTCACAAATATGTCGAGTGTTAAAGAGGGAAGCGCCCCCGAAACAAATTTTTATTGTAAGGATATTTTTAGAATTCAAATTAATAAATAAAATGATGAATTCTCTTTACTATTTTTCTTTGTATTTGGTTCTTCTTTCCCTAACAATAACTCTTCTATACAATATATTTTATTATGCTAGAGGTAATTGTTTAAAGACCATAATATTTTAAAACCTTTCGAGATGGGGGGAGGGGGTGGGGAAATTTACCTTCCAGTGTTTAAAAATATTAAATTATTTAATACAAGTTAACATTCCTAGGCACAGGTTCAGAGGCCAACTAAAATGTGCAACATCACGCGATACCCAGCCGTACCAGCATCGATATAGAGCAAAAAAGTAAAATGACGTGTTCTGCTTGGCCTCTGGACGATGTCCAGTGTCTGCATTGAATAATTTAACTATGTTTGGCTCTTATCAAATGAGGAACATTTGCATCATCTAATTTTAAGCTTCACTTAGGACAACTTTCTTATAGCTTTACAAAGCTATTTTTTATATAAAAATATTTTGAAAGCAAAAAAAAATAATGATCTAAAGCTATCTCAAATAAAACCTTAGATTTCATCTCGAGACAATTTGTTTATGATTTCTAAATCAACTTTTTAGAACCAAAAAAATTTTATACTAAAAATTTACTTAAAAAAAAAAAAGTAAAACTGTTCCAAATGAAGCCTTAATAAATTATATTACTTTTTATGAGATTAAAGTGATACAATCATTTTTCAGAGTTCTCCCACGACATGTTTCTACTGCTTTTTTTTTTTTTTGGGTTATTTTAGGCGCTACTAATGTAAGAAGCCAAACATTCATTCATTTTCTAGCTTGCTTATTAGCTCATTTAAAGTACAAGCAAGTCCATTACAAGCTATTTGCTCACACAAAATCCAAACAAGTGAAACATTATCATATACATTAAGCTCAACTTGACTTCAAGCTGCACGTGATCATCATTTGGGACAGATTTCTTACTGCTTTTTAAAATAATTTTTTAGTACTAAAAAAATACTTTAAAAGTAATAAAAAAGCTATCTCGAATGAAGCCTTAATATTAGCAAGTGAAGCCCAATTTGCAGTGTAATCGGTCCAACTCATTTACCAACTTCACTAGAAAGGTGCAGAGTCAATGTCACGGAATCTTTCGAGGAGAAGAAAGTTGTTATGCTCATCGATGAAGTCTGATAAATCTTTATCGTCGAAGTTGATCTTGCCCTCAGCAATAATCACTGGTTGCAAACCCTAATCATGATCATAAAAAATTCTAATTGAGTTATATGATGAATCATGAATTTTATAAACGATAACATATTACAAATTTTGGATATTTAAAAAAAAAACATATAAGATTTTTCCATAAAATAAAAAAATGAACTACCTGCATATTTATTTTCCAAAAAAATAAATTTATAATTTATATTAAAATATCCTAATCAACAAAATTAGATTTTCTAACAAGTCTTGCTAAATCGCAACCATCCAATTTCCTCGTATTTTAGTTAATGACACTTCCAACGAAGTTTTAATTAGAAATAAAATTAAAAATTTAATCTATTTATAATTCTTTAATATTTTTTTTATCAAAGTTTTATAAACAATAATATATATATAATTTTTTAATCAAAATATCTACTTATCTGCTCAATAAATTTATCATATATAATGCTCATAATTTATATTAAATGTCTTATTATTCATTGTATATTTTAAAATAATTATTCCTTTTTTCTATTATTTAAAAAATAAAAATAACTTAATTTATAACATTTAAATATAAGAGAATTATAACAAATGTCAAATATTGAACCAGAAATTGAGGATATGTTTGAGATGACTTCAGTGTTTATAAAATTAATTTTCAAGTTATTATAGAGAAAATAATTAACTTATTATGATTGTAAAAAATAGCTTTCAATTATAAGAATTTTTAAAAAATAATGAGAAAATAAGAAAAAATCAAGAATCATATAAAATTGTGATTGCTATCTGAAAAACAAACGGATAGAAAGCTATTCTAGAAATATCATAAGATTTTGTTTGGGACAGCTTTTTTATGCTTCTTAAAGCAGCTTTCTAGTACTCTTTATATAAAAAAGTTGTTTTAAAAAGTAAGAAAAAAGCTTTCCCAAATGAATACTAAATTGCATATCCTAATATAATTTTTCTTTCCTTTTCTTTTTCAATACTCATTAGTAACATCTATCGATTATTAAAAATTATGAAAATCAAAGTGCTAAATTCCTACAGAGAAAATTGTTAAAAAAAAAAAAAAACTACAGATCATGCTTCAGTGATCAATCAATAAGCTTCACATGCTGAAACAAATAAGCAAAAAATACAAGCTAAGTGAAAACACAAAAAAGATCTATTAGCCGGTCTAGATCTCTACCTCACGGCCACAAGAACAATCACAAGAAGAATAAATTTCAATCTTCAAATTAATGAAAAGCTAAAAGCTCACCTCAGTGAAAATCCTTAAAGCTTCCTCCATTGTCTTGGTGCTGAGCACATATAAAGCTGCTTCCTGTCATCAAAAAAATCTAATTAATAAGCCAATTTTTCGTTTATCAATTACATTCATATTAAAGTAATTGATTTATACAAAGCATGACAGAGAAAAACAATTAGAAAAACCAATTAACCACAAAGAATCATACCCTCGCGTACTGTATCTGATCAAAAAATAAAGTTTGCGGTTCTTTATCTATGGAAGATTTCCTCTCAATTTTCATCTCTGTGCCCATCTCAAACTCTGTAAAACCTGCGTTCTCGATCTAAACAGAAAAGAAGAACAAAAGGAGAGAGAGAGAGAGAGAGAGAGAGAGAGAGAGAGAGAGAGAGAACAAGAAGAAGATAAGAGAAGAATGAGGATTAATGAAGAATATGAACGGTTGATAAGCATGCAGGGTGGTCTTCACGTATTTATAATACAGGAAGAGGTAGGTGAAAACGAAGAGATCATTACGGACAAGTGTCAAGGAAGACCGTACACCTGGCAGAAAGTTCTTGACCTCGCCGGGGAGATATTATTTGAGAGGAGAGGGAGAGCAAGGGAAGAGGAGAAGGGGTGGAGACACGTTGCGTAAATGGAGGGGAGTCGGGAGCTCCGCCTTAGGATGCTCCGCCGCGATGGTTGGAAGGACCACAGCTGGCCCTTGCTTGACCAGTGCAATGTATATAAACGCATTCAGGACATTTAACTCAAGACACGTGAAATACTTTTAATAAAAAAAAATTAAGAATTTTTTTTTTTTCAATTATAACGCTTAAGACATCTCTAACGAAAAAATTCATTTTCCACTTCAAAATATAATAACACTTCAAAATACTATAAATTATCTACAATCAAACTCTATTTCTTAACACCAAAAAAGAATATTCCATGTGTATTCTTTTTCAACTGAACTCCACACGCGCTAGCCCTTATCCTCCTCCACTTTCTCTGTTTCTGTCAAAAAATTGTGTCTGCGAATAGTTTTCGTCGCCCTGTTCACAAACACAAAAATGGATCGCATTTTGCCGTTCAATTGAAGCAGATTGCAGATGCAAAACATGGGTATGGAGTTCGGTTGGAGATGACCTTCTAGCTGTAAAAATCTCATCTTTTAAATATTTTGACTTGGAATATACTCAGTCTCAGCAATTGTTTCATTAAATACGGTTATTAAGCATGGATTTATTTTGTGATTTAACCATTAGCCACCAAGGAAGAAATCAAGAAGAGCTCAGGATGAATAATTGCTCATTCTATTTTTTTTTTAAATAAATATTCACTACAGGAAAACCCGCTATTACCGGCAGATTATATCCGCCGGTAACATGTGAAATCCGACGGAAAACTGGGTTTCCGGCGCACTTTCTGGCAGAATTTCGTGCGCCGGATTGGTTCGCGTCGTAAAAGGACTTCCGGCGTAAAATAATCCGCCGAAAATGTTTCCGGCGGATTTCCGACGAAATTTCCGCTGGAAAAATATTAATCCGTCAAAATGTTAATACGCTGAAATTCCAAAAAAAAAATTCAATGTGTAATGCAGACCTGCCTTCCCGCCTGCCGCGTGAACCACCCGACCCGCCTGCCGAGTGAACCGACTCACGCTCGCCAAAGAGCTAGCCGCTGTTACTCGATTCCGTCTAGGACTATGTGACAAACATAACCTTAAGCTTTCCTACCTTCCTCTCGTCCTTCTTCCGTGCCTCCATAGCTTAAAAGTCGTGAGTTGGTAACGCTTGAACCGCTTCAAAGCGCCCTCCCGCTGCCGGCCTGTGAGGGCGCGAACCGCCCCGCCTGCGCTTGAAGCTCCCGTGTGGATTCGAACCCACGCCAAAGTCCCACTTCCGCCTGTGGACCTCCGAAGGAGCACCGCTCGCGGGGGTTCGAATGCAGAGGGTACGGCCGCACTATCCCCTCGGCGCGCAAGGAACACGCGTGGAACAACTCACTTTGACGAGGAGTAAAAATGTCTTAAATCAAATATTTATTTATATAATAAGAAAAACTTATTTTAATTATTTAAAATAAAACAATTTAAATATTTCAGTTAACTATTAAATAAAATTATTAAATAAAAATAATTAAAATAAGTTATTAAATTTTATAATATTAATTTATTAATTTAGTAACTTTTTATATTATTTTAAAACACTTTAAAAATAAATTATTGAAGTTATTAGTAATTATTTATTTATATTAAAATGTATAATAATTTATCAAATTATTTATTTCCATAAATTTTAAATCCGCCGGAAATTCCTGTCGGAAACTCTGCCGGAAACAAATCCGCCGGAAAATCCGTCGGAAATTCTGTCGAAAATAGTCGGAAAAATTTGAACCTTTAAATCCCGTCGGAAATACGCCGAAAGATCGTCGAAACCAATTCCGCCGGAACTCCGCCGGTAATGGACACTTTTCCTGTAGTGATTTTAATTATTTTGCTCACCTTTAATAAATACAATTAGTTAAATTTTAGAAAATTTTTTATTTTTTTTATATTAAATTACATATATTTTTAATCATATTTTATTCATCCTAAATATCTGCTATTACTAGCCACCACCCACCAATGCTTAGCTTGGTTGGTGGCATGGGCGGACCCCCATTTATTACCCCTCAAAAAAAAAAAAAAAATTTTATTTTAGAGGGATTGCTTGGAATATTTTGGGTATTTTTGGCATTTACCCCTCTCAAAAAATTTTTTTGCCCTCATTTTTATAATCCTAAGCATCTTGTCCTTCCTCACAAAAAAAAATATTTTTGGCCCCCCTGAAAAAGAAGCTGGATCCGCCCCTGGTTGGTGGGTGAGTACGGTTGGGAACCCTTCAACTCGTGCTCAATTCTCCTCGAGCAGTAACGCCTCTTAAGTGTGGTCTAATCAAGTGCGGGCTAGGAGGTTTCTGAGATGGGTGCCTCTTTTAGATCAACTGAAGATTAATCACGCCGCTAAGCTTTCTTTTGATAGTGGATGAATACCTCGTTCCTCATAAATAAATAATATAAAAACTGATAGCCACCTATACCTCCTATCAATGCCCAAAATATTCAAAGGAAAAAAGCTCGAATATAAGACGTTTACTCGTCCAATTCCGATAGCGTGGCGTCTTCGCTTGTGACCTATTTGGCAACGCATGAAACTGACAGCCATCAATGTAATATAATCCTTTTAAGATTTTATATGGAGCATTTAATGAATGGAAAACATGTGGCAAGGCCTCCGATGCATCTTCACAGCATATGTCACAAGCACCTATGTATCTTCTATACAATTAATAATGCGAATATTCCCTCTCGACCCTTTTTGTTTTTAAATAAACATCTTGAGAGTTTAGTAATAATATATCACATATGTAGACCTTGACATAATTAAAAGGTCTATTTATATGATGATACGTCATGCAAAATTAGCTTGATTGGGCACGAATCTCGAGACAAAAGTTAGTTGGAAACTTTTCAAAAATTAAATTCGCGAGCACCCAAACTCTGATTTCAGCAAGCTTATAGTCGAACTGAGCATCTCGGAAATACGACCCAACGACACCAATACGACCCAATCCGAGCCCAAATGGTCCGAATCATACCCGAAGCGCTATTGGAAGGTTAAAACCGCAATTTGAGTTACCAAACGGTCTCCGATTTTAACAAACTTATACTCGAATCGAACGGCTCGACGAGACGAGTCCAACGAGCCCAAGATCACAGATATCCGACATCATTAAGGCCTTCAAATGTCCAACGAACGATGCACGATTGTAGGATTCAATATCGACCGTCCATTCGACCACTCCCTATTCACCCCCTGATCTTCACGTCTATTACGGGCCATGCCACTCCAGAAAATCTATAAATAGAGCCCTCATTCTTCACAAGAGGGGAACTCAAGCAAGAAGAGAAGGAAGAGGAGAAGAGGAGGGAAGGAAGAAGCTCCTCCTCGACCACCGCCGGACCCGCGCAGGAGCCTCGCGGACACCGCCGGACCTCGCGGGACCACCGCCGGGCCTCGCCGGACCACCGTCGAGAGTTTCGCCGCACCACCATCTCAAGGCCCGACGTTCAGGCCGACGTGCTACTAAAGGCCTGAACATTCATGCCCAACGTTCTGCTCAAGCCCGCTTTCAGGCCTGACGTCTTCATCTTGAGGCCCTCATCATCTCCAGAAGCCCTCACATTCGTCAAAGGCCCTCACCAACATCTGAGGCCTTCACCTTCACCTGAGGCCCTCTCCTTCGCCGAGGCCCTTCATCTTCGCCAAGGCTCTCTCCTCTGCTAGACTACCACTTACGCCGTTGTTTTGTCGGAACACATTTGAGGCATGGACTTTTGCTGGGCCACTACCTGAGTCCAGAGTTCTACCAAAGTACCGCCTACTACAACGGTCTTTCAGACCCAAGTCTCCTACCGACCACGGTCCTTTAGGCCTTCGTCGCCTACTATAGTTCCTTTCGACCACATTAACAGACGACGGTCTTTCTGACCCGGTCTCCTGCCGACTACGGTCCTTCCGACCAGACAAAACATGTATATGTAATTCCTACTATGTAATGCAATCTGCATGATGTTACAATTGTTTACATCAATCAAGGCCTTCTCCCAAGGAAGAGCCTCATTTGTAACAACTACAAATACTAGTTGGATTCATTCAAACTGGGCCAGGCCCCGTGGTTTTCCCCCTTTTAAGGGTTTTCCACGTAAAAACTCTGGTGTCTCTTATGAATGTTTCACCCCCTCACTTATCTGCTTGTGTGCTGGATCTTCGTACAATGCTAAGACGTTAAACATATATTTTCTCTACCGCCGCGAAATTCTAGGACGCAACAAATGATATATGATATTAATGTTACAAAAAAAATAGACCCTTTCCTCCACTGGAGAAGATGTATCAGTGGTCCTCAATGTTAGTTAGTGAAGACATGGAATTATCTTATATATGAATTGAAATGCTCATCTATATATTATTTTCAATTGCTTAGGATTATTTTAATTTAAAGTATGTTTTACTCATTGAGATGTATCTTATTTTTAGTTAGTCAAATATTTTCAGGTATAATTTAATATGATCAAAATGAGACGTATCATAGACGTGATATACCAAAAATTCAAACTCTACTATCTGACCGTTTGCTCCCAATTTGTTAATTCAAACCTCCGAGTCGGATCAAGACTACATCTATCAGTGTTGATTGTTTGGTTGATAGAGATTCGGAATTCTTCAATTTTGAAATTCTCTCAAATCTACCTCCATTCCATATATGAAATGAAGGTTACTCATAGAGTTTTGGTTGTGAATTTTGATTTTTTAAGCATGTAAGCGTTTTAGTGGCAACAAAATTATAAATTGAGTTTGTTAGATTCTTCTCATCAAAATATACTTTTTTATTATAAATTTATTAGAATTAAAATTAAAACATTTTTAAATTTAATTTAAAAATTTTTAATTCAAATACTTACATCAAGAAATATGAACTTAGGTTTTGTTTGGGGAAACTTACAATTATTTTCTAATATAAAAATTTCTAATTTAAAAAAATATATATTAAAAAAATATTTTAGAAAACAATACAAAAACTGGACCAACTAAAACCTTAATCACAAGAATTATATGATAACATATCAGCAATTTTATTCCTTGCAACAGCTAAAATGATTAGATTAAAGAGCATGAGGTTTTAGCTTGTAGTTTAATAAGCTTGATATATCATCAAAAAATTATCTTGATCTGGCATGAATCTTGAGCCAAAAATCAAATTTGAAACTTTAAAAATTAAATATGGGATCATCTGAACTCCGATTTCAGCAAATTTATAGTCGAATTGAACGTCTCGAAAATATGAATCCGATGATACCAAAATGACTCAATCCATGCCCAAACGAGACAAAATCAAAGATCTGAAGCGCATTTTGAAGGTTCAATCCATAATTTGGATTACCAAATGGCTTCCAAATGTGACATGCTTATAGTCGAATCAAGCGGCTCGACGAGATGAATCCAACGAACCTGAGATCATTCTTATATCATTAAGACATTCAAATGCCCAATAAACGATCCACGATCAATAGATTCAACATCGGTCGCCCATTGAAATCACTCCCAATTTACCCCTAATCTTCCTCATATTTGCTAGTCATGTCACTCTCAGAAAACTATAAATAAATCCATCATTTCTCATATAAAGTGACCCCAAAAGGGAGAAGAAGGGGACCCCAAGCAAGAAGAGAAGAGAAGGAAGAAGAGAAGAAAAGACAAGAAGAGAAGGAAGAAACTCCTCCTCAACTATCGTTAGACTTTCACCCGGCAACCGACTGACTCTGAAATTAAGCAAGGAAGCAAGAAGTGAAAGTAGAAAAGGAAGAGACTCATCCTCAACCACCGCTGGACTTCTGCCCAACTGCCAACTTACGCCGGACTTCTACTCGACTGCCAATTAATGCCAGTTTTTCTACCCAGCCACCAACTAACGTCGGACTTTTGCAAGGCCACCAATTGATGTCGGACCTCCATCGCCTTCCTACTACGGTCCTTCCGACCTCTGTCACCCGTCAACTACGATCCTTCCGACCTCCGTCGCTAGACAACGGTCTTTATGACCTCGAATGCTCGCTGACTACGATCTTTTTGACCAAATGAACACATCAATAGTGATTCTTCATATTTTCACCATGTAACACACTATGTATGATGTATATTTGTTACATCAAGCTAATATCTTCTCCCCAATTAAGGGCCTCATTTGTAATCAATTGCAAATACTAATGGATTCATTCAATTTAATGTGCTAGGTCCCGTGGTTTTTCTCCTTTTCAGGAATTTTTCACATAAAAATATTGGTGTCTCTTATAAATGATGCACCCTCTATTTTTATCTGATTGCGTGCTGGATCTTCATACAAAGCTAATACATTAAAATTTATACTTCTCTACCGCCACGAATATTTCAGGACACAACAAAGCTAACTAATCTCATTAAGAACAAAATAATATGGTTACAAGAGCTTAACAACAAATAAAAGTCACCGCGCAGATTTAACTAACAGATTGGACCGAAGAATCCTGACAAAATTAAATATACTTTTTTTGTAGGGCAGCCACGCAGCCATGGGGAGACTCTTGACTTCCTTCGTTGATCGATGACTCACCAAGAGTTGCCGTAAATTTTGTTTGTTCTGGCGACCAATCCTCCAATAATTATGAATTATTTATCATTCTACGACGGCTTCATATTCTCGAAAGTTATAATAATCTATTTTTCTTAAGCAGGTTTAGTCATTCAAGCATGAACTTATATAATAGATACGGTCTTCATAATTAAGAAGAAATAGTTTAATTAGCGTTTAATGCACGTAAAAAATTAAATGTATGATGGCAATTTGTTGATGGGCGCTTTGTGATAATCACTTTGTTTATCTTGTTTGTCCGTTAATTATCTTATTAGTGACTTCTTTGGTTGGAGACCCTTTCCCTCCACTGGAGAAGCGATGATCATAAAATTTATTTTGTTTGCTTGATCTCTTGTGATAGTGAAAAATGGTGGAGAAATAATGAGTGGAGATGAATTTTATTTGCAATCCATGTATATAAAAGATTGTTAGACAATGAATGATGTTTTTTGGTTGATTGCGAGCGATAATGACCAAGTGATTGTGGATGTTGAAGTAAATTGATGGAAGATGATGATAATCTAATGATAGAGGATATATCAACGGTCGTCAATGTGAGCGAGTGGTGACATGGAATTACCTTATGATATGAATTGAAATGCTCATGCTTATTGTTTCAATTATGTTGGGTTATTGTATTTAGAAACATGTTTTACTCACTGGGATGCAATTTACTTTTAGTTACTCAAATAGTTTCAGGTATAATTTAATACAATCAATATGAGCAGAAGAGATGAAAATATGTAACATAGACGTGATACATCGAATGAAAGATATCTAATTAATTTTAAATCAGTTATTTTTTTTTTTTTATGTTTTAGTGGTTCTTTCAGTGTATAAGAGATAGATTTAGCAAATGAAAATTTAATCTACCGTCCGACCGTCTGCTCCCAAATCTTTAATTCAAACCTCTTGGTCGGGTTATGACTACATCTATCGGTGTTAATTGATTGTTTGGTTGGTAGAGATTTAGAATTCTTCAATTTTGAAAATTCTGTCAAATCTACCTCCATTCCATGCATGAAATGAAGGTCTATTCATAGAGTTGTAGTTGTGAATTTTGATTTGCTTTGTGAAAAAAATTTGAAATAATGCATTCCACGGTAAAAAATAATCATTTTTAGACATCGGATATTTTTTAAGCATGTAAGCGTTTTAGTGGCAAAAAAATTATAATCTTGAGCATCAAAATATATTTTTACTATAAATTTACTAAAATTAAAATTAAAACATTTTTAAATTTAATTAAAAAAATTTTAATTCAAATACGTACATCAAGAAATATGAACTTAGGCTTCATTTGGGGCAACTTTTTTATTATTTTTTAAAGTTATTTTCTAGTATGAAAATTTATAGTTTAAAAAAAATTATCTTAAAAAATTATTTTAAAAAACAATAAAAAAATTGTCCCAACTAAAATCTTAATCACATGAGTTATATGATCACATATCAGCGATTTTATTTCTTGCAACAGCTAAAATGATTAGGTTAAATAGTCGGAGGTTTAACTTGGGGTTTAATAGGCTTGATATATCATTAAAAAATTATCTTGATCGAACACGAATCTCACGACAAAAATTAGATTGGAATTTTCAAAAATTAAATCCGGATCATCTGAACTCCAATTTCAGCAAACTTATAGTCGAGCAGATTATCTTTGAAAATTGAATAATTTATAAATAACAACCAAATTAAACAATTAAAAAATTTATAAAAAATGTTTTATAATAATAATAAAAAAACTCTCACCAAATTTAATATAATTTATATCAATATATTCCTCTATAATTTTATTTTTTTAATTCAGAAAGTTACCGAGCTCTACCTTAACAACCAATATATATTATATTTTTTTTTTTGGGGTAAAATTATGGCCTTAGCCCTTTTCATTAATATAAACTTGTTACAAGTAATGAAGAAAGAAAAATAGAAAAGTAGAGGACTTGTAAGAACTTACAAGAACCACAAAAAAGGGTCAAAAAAATAAAAAACAAATAACCCACAGCAAAACCTATAAGAAAAAGAAGACAACATCAAAGAAATACACAGGAAGAGAAGAAAGCAAAGGAGGAGGAGGGAGACAACTAAGCCACGGGCTCAGAGATTGCCGCTCTCACTACCTGGTTGCAAAAATGATTCCCAAAATTCCTGCCATCCAAAGAGGAAAATGGCAATCCTAACATCATTGCCCAAAATCGCACGGTAAAACCTGCCATAACATACTCAGTAAACAACAATCCTGAGTACCAGATATCCACAGAAAAATAGAATAACAGCAGCACAGTAAGAAATCGGAAGCAGCAATAAGAAAAAACTGGAACCATTACCGCAAATCCAGAGGCCTCCAGAAAATAGAGTAACTCAAAGCAACTCAATCAATATTCCTCCATTTATCCACTTTAAAAGTTTCCTCATAACAGCAGATTTGATTTTATGGGCTAAAGTAGTCGACGAAACTGCTTTACCCCCAAACAACCTATCATTTCTTTCACGCCATATGTGATAAACCGCAGAATTAACCAGAAGAAAATACAAGTCCTTTTCTTTGGTATTAGTATCATCAATGTATTCAAACAACTGCAAGATGTTTGGTCTAAGCAGTAGAAACCCAAGGTTTCTCATCAGAATTGAGAGGATGGAAAAGGCATAATCACATTCAAAAAATATATGAGATATAGTTTCATCATAACAGTGTCAAAGGGCACACGAGCGATTGACAGAAATTCCCCTAGCAGAAAGAGAATCTGCAGTTTTTAAACCTCCCTTTAAAGCCATCTAGCAAAATGCAGAATATCTTATAACATACCTTTTATGCCACACAAACTTCCACCAGGAAATATCAGGAATATCTCTATAAAAATAGTTTCTATATAACTTATGATTGGATTTCTTACCATCACCCCAAAATAATTTATCAAGAGAACCCTCATGTATAAGAATTTCAGAAAAAACTCTGTGTACAGATGCAGGCATATCAGGCGGCAAGTTCCACTGACCACCATTAATAAGAACATTAATGTTTTCATTTACAGGAAAAGAACCAAGTAAAGGTATAACCTCAGCAATATCATTAAGCCTCTTATCTTTGAACCAATGATCCCAGTAAAGAGAGTAGGAGGAAGTAGAAGTCACTCTAAGATGTAAATTTTGTTTGGCAGTATGAGCTACTTTACATAAATTTTTCCAAAATTTAGAAGCTTTAGTAGAGGGCTCTTTCCAGGGAGAAATATAAGTATTGAAAAGCCATACACTTAAAGGACTATGTAAGTTATAAATCCTGACTAAGAGAGAGCAGTTATAACAAAACTGAATGGCATGAAAAGAAGGCAAACCAATACCTCCCTTCTCTCTAGGCTTACATGTGTTCCTCCAAGCAATTAAATGCAACCTTTTGGCACAAGCATCTCCAAAATAAAGGAATTTAGCACTTAACTTTATCCAATTGCTTAATAATTATTTTGGGTATAATACCTCCCCGTATCCAATAAGCAATCGTGTTCCAGATAGTGTATCTTAAAAATTGCAGCCTACCAGCAAAAGACAAAGCTTTGGCCTTCCAACCAGATAGCTTCTTAATAACATTCTCCAAGAGGCTAGAAAAGTTGGCAATTTTCGGGTTATAAGGAGATAAAGGCACACCAAGATATGACATGGAAGATGAAGAATTGGTAATATTAAGAGCAGCACATAAATTGGCGGCAATGGGGTAGTTGGCAGGTAAAATAACTGAACTTTTTTCATAATTAACATAAGGACCATAAGCATCAGAAAAAACCTTGAGAGCTTGTATAAGTCTTTCACAATTGTTAAGATCAGCTTTCCCAAAAATGATTAAATCATCCGCATATAATAGATGTGAATGCCTTTAATCCCCTATAGAAAGAGCTTCAAAACATTTGTCATGTAAATTCAAGTCAAGCAAGCTGGATAGGGAATCCATCACTATACTGAAGAGATAAGGACTAAGAGGACAACCCTGCCTTAACCCATTTTTGGATTGAAAGAAACCTTCTAATGCACCATCAATGCATAAAGAAAACCAAACATCTATAATACAAGCATCAATCCAACCCACAAAGATGCTAGGAAACCCCTTTTGGATCATTCTGGCAATAAGAAATTCACGAGAGACACTATCAAAAGCTTTCTTAATGTCAAGCTTCACACACATAAGCTTGAACTTGGAAGTTTTCCTAGAATGCTGAAGGATTTCGTTAGCAAGAATAATATTATCAGAGGAAATCCTATGTTGAATAAAACCAGCTTGATTATCTTTAATAATGAGGGACATAAGAGGCTTCATCCTATCAGCTAACACTTTAGCTATGATTTTGTAAGTGGTATTGCACAAAGAAATGGGCCTGAAATCAGAAAGAGCCTCAGCATGGTTGGATTTGGGGATAAGGGTAATAGCAGTGGCCTTGACAGAGCGTGGTATATAGGCATTGAGGTGGAAAGCCTTGATGGCATTGCAAACTGAATTGCCAATTAAGATCCAAGTGGCTTTAAAGAACTCAAAATTGAACCCATCGGGACCATGCGATGAGTTGGAAACTCCGGAGAAAACCGCTTTCTTAATTTCTAGATCAGAGAAAGGCAGAACAAGTGCTTTGGCCATGTCAGTAGAGATTACCTTACCCATAGGGAATGGATCAGTGCAAGAGTCTAAAAAATTAGATGCATTGAATAGCTTTTGAAAATAGGAGATATATTCCTGTATAGCATCAGTCACAGAAGCCTCCGATAAATTCATGGCTAAGGCGATAGTAGTTTTATTAAAGCTCCTTCTTAACCGAATTTTGGCATAGAGGAATTTCAGATCCTCATCACCCTGCGTAAGCCACTTAGTTTTAGCTTTTGATTGACCCAGGAATACCACATGGATGAAGCCACTTCCAATTGATGATTAACATTTTTAAGCTCCAAAGATACCTGAGGTAAATTAGCAACATAATTCAACTTATCAAGACAGACAAGCTGCTTATTACGAAGAGTATGTAAATGCTCAGCCATCTTGTTAGAATTTGCCCATGGCTTGCCTCTAATAGCCATTTTCAAAAGTTTGAGCTTAGAGGTAAAATCAACTAAGAGATTACCCTCAGCCTTTGCCCCAAAAATTCCAATCAAAAGGGACCAAAACTGCTCAGAATTTACCCAATAATTTTTGAAAAGAAACTGATGCCTAGAGATATATTTCTCTCTGTATTTGAGAATAATGGGGCAGTGATCTGAGCCATCCGGATTTTTGATCAAGAAATAGGAATCAGGAAAGGAAGACAGCCAATACTCATTCACCAGCAATCGATCAAGACGGATATGAATAGGATTATCGGTCCTCTGATTATACCAAGTGAAAGAAGGGCCAACAGAAGCCAAGTCACAAAGGTTAGAATAAAAAATAAGACTATTAAAATCATAAAGCTGATTTTGATGTGGAGAGTTCCCCCTAATTTTTCAGAGGGAAACCTACAACAGTTGAAATCACCCATAACTATCCAAGGGATACAACCAGAAGGGGTAGAATTTCTTAAATCCTCCCAAAGAGCCTTTCTACCTGACTGATGATTAGAAGCATAAATCACAGAAAGTAAGAAAGGAGTGCTAGTACCATAGGAAACCATACCAGAGATCATTTGAGAGGAGAAGAAAGTAGGATGAAAAGCCAACCTATCAGAATTCCATTTTATCCAGATCCTACCAGGATTAGCATAACTGAAATTATTACAACTGGATTCTAAGTCATACACCTTATGACTGTTGAAGAAGCTCAAGTCAGAAAGGCTAGAGAGCTATATTCTATTCTCAAGAATACAAACCATATCCAAACGAAGCGATTGAACCAGCAATTTACATTAAGACACCTTATTAAAGGAAGAAAAACCTCTAATAATCCAAGCCGCTATAGTTGGACAGATCATTTACGCTTAGCAGAGGGAGCGGGAGGCTTTTTCGAGCTCTTTCCTTTAGCATTTTTCCCCTGGGTTTTTTTGTTTTTACTCCCCCCAGAATTGGTGAGCTGCTCCATGAAAGAGGAGCAGTCAGTTTCAGAGGCAGAAAGGGCTGGATCATCAGATCCCTGAAGTGACAAGAACTTATTGGTAATTTGCATAGAAGGAGGATTAGAGGAATTGGAATGAGTTAATTCAGTATCTCCAGTGCACTCCTTAGTAGGTGAGTTAAGATTTGGGATAGGGATGTTAACAGAAACAGGGGTTTCACTAGGCGGATCAATCTCTTTGGAAGAGCTGGAGATATCCATATTCGCTGTGTGTGGTACAGAAGAAGGCTCAACATGCTTTACCACCACAACATTCTTACCTGAAACATTACTATCTTTGGGAACCCAGGTAACCTGAGAAGGAACTAAAGCCAAAATAGGAGTTGAGGAGCTAGGCATTTGTTTAGGAGGAACAGGAGCCCCATTCACTCTATTTTTTGAATCACTAGAGTTGCGGTTTGGATAATTTCTCCTGGAGTTTCGAGAGGAACTGCGTCCTCTGGTTTGATTGGGTGCATTCTGCGCAGAAGGCTAAGAGGTAGGACAGTGTTGAGTGAGATGAGCTAACGAAGCACAGGTAGCACATGGAACGGGCTTCCATTCATACTGGACTTGGATTCTAATAACATCCCCTTCAATCGCATTAGCCACAGTCTCCGGGAAAGAAGAAGAAGTAGAAACTTGAATACATATTCTAGCATACGTTAATCTTGAGTAAGCAGCTGTTAAAGAATCTACCGCTATAGGAATCCCTATCTTAGAAGCAATTTTGGAAATTCCCTCAGAGTTCCAACAAACTAAGGGCAGGTTATGTATCCTGACCCAAATAGGGACAGAGGAGAAGCTTTCTCTAGTATGATTGAAATTTTTAGTCCATTTTTGAAAGATGAAAGGTTTCCCATGGAAGAACCAGGCCCCCTTCGACCAAACCATATCTAAATCTTCCGATAAAGAGAACTTAAAGAGAAAAAACCCATCCGTAAGAGCGATTAGTTGAAAGGTACCTTTTAGCTTCCAAATACGCAAAGCAGTTTCTTTTAAGGCTTCATAGTAAGGATGCTTACCAACCGAATAGCCTACAAGGCAAAGATTCCATTCAACGGCAGCAGGCTCCGTGAACTCTCCGGAGTTTCCATGAGAGAGACGGGAATGTGAGGTGCAGTCGGAGCAGGGTCTGCTATGATATTAAACCAAAGTCTATCTAATACTCGAGGTGTTGGAGCTGAAACTGAAGCGGATGCTTGAGCCATGGCAGGAAAGAGGCTATTGTCGAGCAGATCCATGGTCCGGCCGGTGGGAGTCGGAGTATTATTTTATTAGGGCATCCATCTTCTTTTTTATGATTAAAATAAAAATATATATGATGTAAAATTTATAATAAACTTAAATATGGGTTTAATTTTAAAATAATCCTCCAATTTTTTTGCATGTGATTTTTAATTAGTCTTAGAGTATAATGTCACTTTAATTTAGGTCATCAACTATATAATATAGATTCAAAATGATCTATTTGAAAGTAAATTGAGATTAATTTGTTAAAGTCATGGGATTAAATTGGGAATAATTTTATATCTTATTTATAATATTAGGTGCTATTTTGAATCAATTTTATATAATTGAGGGACTAAGGTTTCGATTGAGACGGCTTTCTTAATGTTTCTTAAAACAAATTTTTAGAGCAGGTTTCGTTTGAGACTGCTTTCTTAAAACAAATTTTTAGTGTAAAAATTTAATTTTTGTACTAAAAAGATGCTTTAAGAAGCAGTAAGATAGCCGTCCCAGACAGTACCTAAATTAGGGCAACAAAATACTCTTAGGCTTAAATTGACAACAGAGGAATAGTCTGTGTATTTATTTTAAAATTTTATCACTTAAAAAGTATCTGGTGAACGCAAAATAATTTTTACATTAATATTTAATTAATTAATTTTTTTTCTTAGATAATTTTTTATCTTAAGTATTCTATTGATATAAATATTTTAATATTTTATTATTTCATTGTAAATTATATAATAGTTCTTAAGTATTTTCTCTTATTTGAAAAATTAAAAACATGTAATTCATACATTTAAATATAATAGAAATAAGCACGCGTCAACCATTGAACTAGAAATTGAGTTGCATATCCTAACTCAAATTTTCTTTTCTTTTTCTTTTTCTTCTTCATTTAATATCTATCCATTATTATAAAAAAGAATAAATTTTAAAAATAGATATAATAAAGAGTTTAATTATTAAAAAAATTTATTAAAAGTAAATTTAAAAATAGACAAAGTTCGTGGTTTAACGGGAGATTAATTTGCTACATAAGTCTTCAGTTAAATGGGCAACGAGAAGTTTTACAGTGATATATTGAATCTGTGCAATGGCCAAGAATAATCATCCTTAAATATCAGATATGATTTTAGTATTTAAATGTTTTAGTTGCAACAAAGTTGTAAACTTGGGTTTGTTGATATATAGTTTTTTACTATAAATTTATTAAAAATAAAATCCAAATATGTTAAAATTTAATTTAAAACTTTTTCATTCAAATAATTATATCAAGATCTGCAACAGCTAAAATGATTAGATAAAACAGCTGGAGGTTTAAGCTTGTAGTTTAATAAGCTAATTAATTCTCATTAAGAACAAAATAATATGATTACAAGAGCTTAACAACAAATAAAAGCCGCCGAGCAGAATAATTAACAGATTGGACGGAAGAATCCTGACAAAATTATATATCCTTTTTTTGCAGGGCAGCCACGCAGCCATGGGGAGACTCTTGACTTCCTGTGTTGATCGATGACTCACCAAGAAATTGCCGTAAATTTTGTTTGTTCAGGCGACCAATCCTCCAATAATTATGAATTATTTATCATTCTACGACGGCTTCATATTCTCAAAAGTCATAAAGTATTTTTCTTAAGCAGGTTTAGTCGTTAAAGCGTGAAACTATATAATAGATACTGTCTTCATAATTAAGAAGAAATAGTTTAATTAACGTTTAATGCACGTAACAGAAGAACTGTATGATGACAAATTGTTGATGGTTGCTTTGTGATAATAAATTTTTCCTTATCTTTGTTGTACATTAAATTTTTGTACTTAAATGCTGCTTTAAGAAGCGATAAGAAAGCCATCCCAAACGAAGCATAAGTCTCTTTTCGGTTCTTCGCTGTAACTCGAATTTGGTTGCACTGGAGGTTCATCTAGATATACTTGGTTTCTATAATCAGATACTCATTTAGACATTATCAGATACTTGGTTTCTATAATCAGATACTTGGTTTCTATAATCAGATAATCATATTGGACTTTTAACTTCTATATAGAACCATTTGAAATAATTGGAAGGATAGGGAGATCGATCTTCTTATAGATTATTTCTATCCTATCATATGTATTTAATTTTATGTGTCAGTATTACGAAAATGGAAATCCAAAGTTCTTGAATATGAATTGGAGGTACAGTCCAATATGACATATAAAGAAGAAACTAAGTGTATCCTTGCCTTTGATGGGAAAAGTTGAGGAACAAGCTGATTCTAATGGTCAAAGCCCAGTGGAAGCATAGATCTAAAAGAGAAGCAACCAAGGAAAAGGAAGATGAGATGAGGTAGTTATATCCAGATATATTCTGATTGGAATGTCGGGGAAAACATTTTCTATAAGGAGGGGATGATGTAATATCCATCTTTAGAAACTCAAGTAATTAAAGTTAATTAAGTTAAATGCTAAATTATATTTGATGCAGTGTGCAATTATAAGGTTTATAATGTGTAATGGGGCCCTAGGTAATCAAGTTTTGGGCTGAAAAGTGGAAAACTTAAGTTGGAAAATTTCTCTGCATGTGCTGCAGCTTTAGTATTGGCAGCGCCGTAGAATTAAGCTATCAGATTTTTGAACAAAAAAATAGTTTGTGGGCATGTGATGCGGTGCCAAGGTAGCTCTGCCACGGTGCTAGGTTTTAAGTGGGAATATTCTGGGAGAATTTGGAAGATTCTTTGGGGTGCAATAGTGCTAGGGTGGCGAGCGCCGTGGTGCTATGTCAAGTTAATGGTTTTTAATTATTAAAATATCCTAAACCATTAACCAAGATCATTTAATCTTAGTCATTACCAGTGAAGGAGAGAGGAAGAGAAGAAATAAAAAAAGGGAAGATAAAATTTGCAGGTTGAAATCCAGAAATCGTTCTCTCAGTTAATTAGAGAAATTGTCGGGCTTAAGATAGGCAACCCATTCTTTGTTTCTAAATACAATTAAAAAATGTCTATTATAAGAAATGATTAAAAATGTATTTTTCTTGAGTTTGGAAAATGTTTCATCGATTTGTTTGCTCTGTATGAATTTTTTAAGTTTCTGAACAATTGTGTCACTTATGAACCTCGGTACAATTGGCAAAATAAGTTAAATTGATATTTTATACATTCTCTATGAAATTGATAAAATTTTAGAAAACTTTATTTGACACTTGAATTGGAGCTTTTGTATAAAATCAAGTAATTTGTACTTACATGCTTTAAATTCTTCAGTTGTACATTGCATTTAGGGGTGTCAATAGAAAATCCTACCCGAAAATTTCGGGTTAGGGTCGGGTTCAGGTTCAGCATTTCGACCCGTTTTAAAAATCGGGTCGGGTTCGGGTTAACCCTTTGACCCGAAATTGACCTGAAAGTGACCCGATTTTGACCCAGCAACCCGAGATTGACCCGTTTTTGACCCGAAAAGAGGAGATTGACCCGTTTTGACCTGAAAATTAGCCATTTTCTTGTTGGAAACGGGTCATTCGGGTCGTGTCGGGTTGACTCGGACCCGAAGCGGGTCGGGTTCGGGTCAGGAAAACTGACCCGTTTTTAAAAACGGGTCGGGTTCGGGTTGACCCGAATAGTGCCGAGTCAGTTTCGGGTTTGACCCGAACCCGACCCGTGACCCGAAATTGACACCCCTAATTGCATTATCTCATCATGCATTTCACAGTATTTTGGAACTTTGTCACGGAAATAAAAATACACTTTGAATTCTATACTTGAGTCTAATGTAATGTATCTCTGTTGTCGACTAATTTGTTATATTCTGACTCTGAGATGATTATATATTAGAATATACTCTATTTTGTTCTGGCTCTGTTTTGTGCTTGTTCCAAGTAGGTGGGAGGTGATAAATGAGAGTTATAAGTGGGCATAAACACGTGCATTTATGCATCCATATTCATATATGACCTAGTATGCCAAACGGTAGGGTATACAATAATTTTATTATGTCGTTATTTTTATCATAAAACAGTGAATTGAAATAGGATATAAGGGAGAAAAGAGGCCGCCTAGAGAGTTTTACATTCATTATATTGTTTAAAATATTTCAACCATCTAGCTTCTTTTTTTAGGGTGGATAAAATTTTAATTAATTAGATGATAATAAAATGTTTCATTGATTTGTTTTCCCTGTATGAATTTTTTAAGTTTATGAATAATTGTGTCACTTTTGAACCTCGTCCAATTGGCAAAGTAAGTTAAATTGATATTTTATACATTCTCTATGAAATTGATAAAATTTTAGAAAACTTGATTTGACACTTGAATTGGACATTTAGTTATAAATATTGGTTGATCAAAGAGTCAGGACAACCATTACAGCACGTCATGTTCATATAGAGGATAGAGATGAAAACCATACCCTGAGAAGTATGAGTCAAATCCATAATCTAAGGGTTATGTTCCCCAATAGTTCAATCAATTTGATGGAGCGGGAAGCAATTAACCCATTATAGAACCATGTGTTATAATGTAGGGGTAGTAATTCATTGATTCTAAAGCATTTTATTATCAGTTTTATAATATTTGTCTTTTAGTGATTTATAGAGTTGCTCATTGTCACACTCGATTTTTTTAGTTAAAGAAGCAATTGATTAAGAGATTTGCTAGTGCACAAAATAAGGTTATGATGGGTGATATTATTATGGCTAAGAGGGAGATGTCAAAGTCCTTAATTGATAATATTTTAAGGTGGAGCAACTTGAGCATCAAATGCAATCCGCAATTCTAGGAGTAACATATAATAGATATTTTTCATAAGAGCATCAAGAGCCCTGCAACCACATTTCTAAAGGTCTGCCCCTTTAAGTTATTTAGAATCTTCTTAGTAAGGTAGATGGTATAGGGGATGATGAGACATCATTGATGTTATCCGAACAAATGAAACTTCAAGTTCTTATAACAAATTAAGGAAGGCGAAGCCTTCTAAAGGTAGTCGACCAAAAAAGCAAGAGGGTCATGTTGTATACTCGGTGACTAAAAAAAAAATATGAATCTTTAGTTTAATATTTAAATATTTTCTTTAGAGTTTATGGTTAAATGATGATGGATTTAAAGGGGTACGTATAAAAGTGGAAATGCTAAGACTTGTCTAATTTGGGTTGCTTTAGAAAATCACTATAGGATGTGAGCTTTAGGCAGCTTAAATGGTTGAAAATAGATAGTGGATGGTTAGTTCAGGATGTGAAATTATAAGATGGATTAATGGTGGAGTTTGATAGAGTTTTAAGTGGATACCGTGATATAGGGAATAAGATTTGGTCTTAGACTTTCGTAGTTTGGTAGAGAGCTATATGAAATTATTTATAATCTTTTTTAGATTTTGTTAGTTAGTTTATTGGTGTTAAAGGATGCTTATGAAGTGGAGAAAAATGTGAGAAGAATTAAAAGCAGGAGTTAGAGAGAAATAGTAAATAACTTAAAAGAAATAAAGATGACTATATACTCTCATAAAAAAAGGCATGCACTTCAAGTAACCAAGCATTAAGCAAATGAAGAACATTTGTTCACCAAAATGTATCATTTAAAAGCTAAAAATTTTTATTACATACTAATATTATTTATAAAGTTATAATGACTATCATCATTAAAAAAGAAATAAATTTTAGATGAATGGAGCTAGGGTGCTAACTATTTTCATTAATTCATTTTAACTTTCAACATTCATTAAAAGGCCAATCTATACATCTTCCTTAAAAATCAAAAGTCAAACTTCTAGAACCTATATCAGAAATTTAAATATTAAAACTCAAAATTTAATTATTTCACTTTGAGTGGGCTCTTGTAATGAGCCTTGATTGGGCTCTTTAGCACTTCCTTAGACACTTATAATTGAAATTTTTAGCTTCAATTTCCTTATACATTTGATGTGTTATAACAACTCCAAGCTTATTCAAACTATGCTCCGTAGAGTTGAAATCTCAGTAATTTTCAATCAATTGGAGGGTAAGTTATTTCAAATATGCTTGAGTTATTCAAGTATCTTCAATAGGGGGTTTATTTTTCCATCTAATAAGAAATCTATGAACATCAATTGATTTGTGGGCTCTTATTCAATTATAACGGGCTCAACTTCTAAGAATATATGCAACGAGGGATTTTGCAAGTTAATAATAATAACTTCTACCAAAGAATTAGACTAAACAAGTTGAAGTTTATGAAGAAATTATTAATTTCTTCATGTGATAGAATATCCTCAATATTAATAACGTAATGAATGAACATGTCGATCGGCAAATCAAGATGATATGTATATGTTCTTATGCTTGTAATTTTAAATGCAAACTAAAATACCTCAGAATATTAAGCCTTCAATTCTTAACAAAAGATGTTATCATAAGTTGGTTCAAATAAATTTCTGGATTTAACTATAAGCATTAACTGAAAAAGTAAAGAAAGTAATTTAAATTTGATTTTTGTACTAAGAATGCTTATTTTAAAGAGTAGAGCACTCTCTTGCTAAAATGTTATCTCAAGAGTAGAGCACTCTCTTACTAAAATGTTATCTTAAGGATAAATTGATATAATGTAGAGAAGGCTAAGCCATAGAATGCAACTCATAAATTTGAATTTTATGCAATCAACATAATCTTGCAAGTAAATATACCTCATTTATAGGTTAACAAGATAAAATGAAACTATCATAAAAAAATAATAATAATAACTCACATCAAAATTTATAGAAAAACTCAAAAGCTTAAAAATAACTAAATAAGTCCACCACAAGAAAAGCTCATTTTATCATATTCTTCATAGAATTTCTATTTTGTCGGGGTGCGCCTACTAGCTCCTAATAAAATAGAGTGAAAGGGTCCACCCCCGAAGGTGTTGTCCAGAATCACACGAATGTGATCTACCAAGGTGTTCAGTCAGTGTCTCATATGAGTGTAGGGGCCGCGGTAGCAACGGAACCGAGGAAGGCAAAAAAAAAAAACTCTAAACTAAATTGTTCCTTTTAAGTTTCACACTAATACCAAATGTGATCGTCATTGATAGCTTTCTAATGAGATTAATGGGAAGAAAAGATTATAAATCTCTAGTTTAACGTTTAAACAAGTGTTTCCAAATTTATAATGAAATGATCAAAAATTTGGAGGAGAAAACTAGTGGGAATGCAAAGAGTAATCCATTTTAGGCTAATTTATACTGATTTATGCTAATTTGAAAGATCATTTTAAAGATTATTTTCTAATGTAAACTAATGATATGTGGTTGATGGTAAGATTGAGTTAAGTTTAAAAGGATGCCAAGGTATAGGGAACAAGACCAAGAGCTAATACTATCTATTTTTGCCGAGAGCTGAGTGAAAATGTTTGCAATAGTTTTAAGATTTTGATTGTTGGTACATTCATCTTGGAGAATACTTATGAAGAGGAAGAATAAGTGTGAAGAATTTAGAGGCGTTAGAAAGTAGTGAATAGTTGAAGGAAATAAAGATAATTATATCTTCTCAACATATACAATGCACACACATGAAACAACCAAACATCAAATAAATGAATAATACTCCACATAAAGCTAACATTTTTTTACATATCGACACTATTTATAGAGTTATAATGATCAACCATCATTCAAAAAAAAAGAAATTTTGTTTAAGAAAATGAGGTGGCTGGCCATCAAAGAAAAAATATGCATTAAAATAAATCTCGATCAGCTTTATCAAATAGTTGGAAGAATCTCTGAAACCTTATTCTAGTCTACCTTTAGAATTCTATGTTGTTTGATAGTCACTCTTAAATAGAACTTGCATCCATGGACAATACTCTTGGTCAAAAAATGATTGGAAAAAAGCTCATTGATCAATGAAAATAAAAGTTTCTCAAAGCTATAAATAGCAAATTCTACAGATGTTAATTTCATTACAAAAGCACGTGTGCTCATGTTAATAAACTGAGTCTCTAATTTACTCGCAGAAAACTGCAGCAAAATAGACATTTTATGTTCTCCACTCAAAGAATGAAGATTTGAAGTTACATTTTTGCAGACTTTCAGCTTAACATTGGCCATATGGAACTCATTAACTTAATAGAAGTGTTGTTGCATGATGAACTATGGGGGCGTGTATATGGAACTGATTTGTTACAACATAGTTGCTTTAGTTCATGTAACGAGTTTTCATGAAAATAAATAGAGAAAAAGCAGGGTAAAAAGATAGTCTATTTATACAATATACAAAACTCTAGGAAGCACGCTTCAGGCTAAATACCGTGCAAATTTGAAAATTCTTCTGAAGATCGTTTGCCTTTGGCTACTCCCAGTTTCATGCCAACAGAGACTAAAGTCTCCAGAGATCTTTCACTATTTCCAATAAGATCCTCATCTAAGTCTATGGAATCCTGCAAACAGAAACAAGGAAACAATAATTTTCACATAAGATTATCCTGGCTGCTTGAAATTCAAGGATATAAATGTTCAGAAGTATCATCAAACCAGGCTTTCAGTACAAACAAAAAAGTTGTTTTTTATCCCATCTATTTCCATTTAACTTATACTAAATGAGAACGAGGCAATCTTATATCCGGGGTTCCAGAATGAGAAAAAATAGACAATTGTAAACACACATTTCTTACGTAAAAAAAGCAGTCTCATACTAATGTTTCGTTTGAAACAACTTTTTTAATGCTTCTTAAATCAATTTTCTAGTAAAAAAATAAATCTTTGTATTTAAAAACCACTTTAAGAAGCAGGATGAAAGCCATCCCAAACGAAGCCTAAAGCTTTGCAGCATGGACATTTGTAAGGCATGGCATCGCAGGTTTATAAATAACAGAAAAGTAGTATAAAAACAAACAAATGCATTAAATTACAACAAACATTAATTAGTGAAATATGCCCTAAATGTTAACGATCACATATGCTTCAAAGTGTGGGAGGGAGCAGCAAAGAAAAGTATCATTCAATATGTGTCTGAAACTACAGCAGAGTTCAAGAAAAGAAGTGGTTTTGATATGCAAGAGGCAACTTTAAGGAATTTAGATTATGCTTTGCATTGCATACCCTTGTACAGAAACCTGCTCAGGGTCCCACTAGAAGTTACTCTAGCTTATGCTGTCAATTACAGATTTTTTAGAAGAGATTTTTATTGATAGGATGAATTGATGCAGTACAATTCAAACTTAGAGTCGAACACAGCTACAAAAGAGCAAAACATGGCCCAATTTTCAAGCATTTTTTAAGTGCGTATTTAATTATAGCAAAATTTTCTCATTTTTTATTTCAATTACTTTATTAGATTAAGTTATCATCTTTGGAATGCTGGGTTCAAATTTGAACGTTTTATTAAGATTCTATTTGATTTTTAAATTATGGGTCTATGTAAGATTATTTCTATATATAGAAATCAATAGCTTATATTCATGATTATTAACTATAGGTATCTAATAAACAAACTTAATTGTGAGGCCAATTTACAATCTCCTTTTATCACTTCAAATTATGTGCATGAAGTTTTCATTTACTCACCTTCATCAAGGAACTATCTCATCACGCAAGGAATTATATTACAACGTACACAGTATCTAAAGCAATTTGGACTAAGAAATCTACTAGTATTTAGATCAGCTGCAAAGAAACCATCATTCTACTTGCGCCTACAAGATTATCAGTTGTAGAAATTAAAATCCTCAGCAGTTGCATCTAGATTGTAAAAAAGCAAACCTTTTCAAACATGCATATTACAGTGCTTCCTCCAAATGAGAAATATCCAAACTGACAAAAAGATAAGAAAGCATCTTGGTTAGTTCTCAATTGAGCATTCAAAGTCGTAAGTTCATAACAAAGCAAGCATAAGAGCTTAAAGACAAATACCTCATCACCTTTGTGAACGTAATCACCCTTTTTCTTTATGAAAGTGATACTTCCGACCATTGTAGCCCCAATTGCAATAAATGCTACCTATACCCAAAACCAAAATCGAGCAACTTTCAGATAGAAAACGGAACTACAAAGAAACACCACCACAAGTGAATAAGAGAAGTTCAGCACTTTTTTAGGTTAATCTGAGCTACTCTATAAGAACATTATACTACAAACGATGAAAACTATAAACAAATTGAATACAAGCATATGATGTTAAAAGCTGAATTTAAAAAGTTGGTTTTGAACCCTAACATACAAAACCACGCATGAAAAAAGTACATTTCCCGCATGAATTTGTAGAAGAAGAGAAATGGGAGAGTTAGCCGGCACACATTTTTAATAAGCTTAATATGAGATATTTGGCCAAACAGTAATGCCTCTGCAGTAAATAACACGTGCAGCCAGTACTGGAAAAAAGAACATCAAGCCGCACTAGCAAACACAGCAAAATAGCAAAATAGGTACAGATTGAAAAACAACACATATGGTTTCTGTTTCCAAAAGCAAGCATTTCTTGGTGAATGAGATGACAAGAATTACTCTCCAAGAACACTAGTAAAAAATCAACAATTTATAATCATAGACTTGTAGGACCTATCCATGCAAGTAAATCAAATCAGTTATACAACAACTCAAATGAATAGTTACATTCTATCTGCCAAGCAGGGAAGGAACACGAAAAAAAATTAATCATCAGTCTCCAAGATTCACCGAGCTTCAAAGAAGACATTGCAAATGAGAGTTTATGCATTTTTTATTTTCAGCTGAGGATTTTATCCTATCACATCATGTTTTCTACAGCTTGCTTTTATGTTTTTTTCTTTTTCGATTTTTCATAACTGTCATTTGTTGTACTTAAATCATTAATTAATTATAAAATCATGCTTCCTGAGAAAAAAATTATACAACAACAGAGATTAGACAATGCAGGTCAGGTCAAGACAACTTCCTACGTACCAAACTCAATAAGCCAAAGTCTTTGACTGACTCCATCAGAACCTAGTGATGAGACCTACAATGGTTGCCATGTTGAGGAAAGGGAAACATCTTGAGCCCAGTCTAATATTCATAGTTTTGAGACTTAAATATTTATAAATAAACTCCATCTTCCTTTTAATAACAAATTCTTCATCACCTTGGCAAAGTAATTTTGAGTTAAATCTCAAATCAGCCATCGCCTTCATGGGCATTTGAGTTTCCCGATCAACTCACTAATAAAAGTCTTAATGCTAAAAGCTTTTATGTCTCGTCGTTGAAAAATGCTAAATTATGTCATATTATATTCAAGTGAATGGTACTGAAGGTAACAGTAATTACTGCAGAAGCTTGTTGCATGTTTCGGGAAGACATAGAAGCATTCTAAATAATAACAAGGATACCCGAAACTTGTAGAAACTTTAAGTTCCATATTCCTACAGTAAAGTAGTCAAATATTTTCTTGTATAATTTTGAAAAGCAATGGAGTTCTCCAAGGTAAAAAAATGATATGTTGTATCCTGAATTTTATTATTGGCAAAGTTGAGAGGACACTTCTTCGTGCAATTAGGGTATCCAAGTTGAGTGTTTACTTCTATCCCAGACAATCTCCGATTGATCTTGTGGATAATCTCCTAAAACTCCCAAAGTTCTTCAACTCGGACATGGCGTGCCAACATATTTGCTGCTATACTAAGTTAATTGCCTAGTGTTCCCAAGGGGCATTTCATCGAACACCTTTATAACATCATGGAAGGAGATTCATCTCTTAGAGATAGGGTGCCAAGTTTTACGGTCAAGATCTAAGTGCGGACATATGCAAGATCATGCGGTAGGAGGCAAAATTAATGGGGGACGAATTTGGTGAATGATGATGACTGATTGGGAGAGATAATAATATTGTTTTATGGCTTGAGATGATAGGTCTCCCCATAACGTTACTCTCTAATTCTATGTTGTCAATTTGATATTGTCCCGTTAATCTAGTTGTAACCGCATGCTTTACTTAATTTCGACTTGATAATTCCGAAAACTTATTTTGGGGAAGCATTAATTTTACAACTAGCAAAGCTTTAACAATCTTATATTAAAATCCCCAAGCAGTTCTTGTTCATCGCATGTTGTTTCACATCAGAGAAGCTGTGTTCCAGTAGAGGCGATGAAGTCCAACGATTGAGATATGGGTTGCCAGAATTTGGCTGATTTAGATGAAGGCAGAAGATGTAGATCTGGATATCACTAGATGGAGATCTCGTGCTGGAGGCAATAATAGCTGATACATAAGATGCTAAAATCACAACATGGGAAGGCGACATGAGGGTGTGAAGGCTGTAGCTAATGGGAGCATAAAGAGCTCAAGTGTTGGACCTGATTGAGCATCAAGGGCTGCAACAATTTCATTGGGGATCTGGATGTACAAGATAGGAAGAGACTATGTGATGAGGACATCGAAGATCAACGGCTACGATCATGTCTATTTATTTTATGTATTTGATTTGTTATTGTACTTTTTCCTTTCTACCCTCACTTGAGGGCTTTGTCTTATTTTTGCCTAGGGGCAATTATGTCTTTTATTTTCCTTCATGTATTTGGCTATTTAAGGCTTCTTCCTCCTCTTGGAGAGGGGATGATGATTATTGAAAATGAAATTCTTCTATTTGTGTTCTCTTTGTGAGTTCATATTTTATTGATCTCTTGGTGAGTTCAATTCTTCTAGATTTCTGTGTGAGTTCTATGGAAAGCCCAAGGTGAGGGCAAAAGCAATACCCGCCAGTCATTGGAAGAGTCCGTGGCTCGTGGTCTATCTCTGCCATCCCAATTCTCCTTATCCTCCATTACCCGCCAGCCCTAACTCATTCCCAAGCCACCGGCCACATGTTCGTCCACTTACACCCATCCTTTCACTCAATAGCTTCCCCAATTCACCTCTCTCCTCCTCCAAAATCACCATAACCCGACGGCAAGAAATCAAACCATCCACCCCTCCCCTTTGTCGCCGCCCCCACCAAGCTCCCTTTCCAATTGTGATGAAGCTCTCACTCATCATGCTTCTTTCCAAATTTGGTTGGGCTTGATAGGGAAAAATTGGAGTCAATTTGAAATTCAAATTTTGAATTTCAAAACTTTCCAATTTTGGATATTACTAATTAGGAAAGTATTTAAATCCGCATCATGATGGAATTCAGATTCAAATGGATTTCATTATAATCTTTCCTAAATCCTGTGTGCCGATTTAGAAACTCTTCAATGGCTCCCCACACTATTTCCCTCTCTCTAGAAGCCACTGTGATGTGAAACAAAATACGATGGAGGAGTTACTTTAAGAAATTAAAGAGATCAATTGTAACTTAATAACTCAAAATAAAATTATCATTTATAATAAAGAGTGATCCTTAGAACTCTTAGTTTTTAACTCGTTTAGGCAATGAAGAGTGGCATCGATTAACCAAACAATTTAAGAAAAACCAAGAATAATTGTATGCTACGACAGTAAACAAGAATCCATGCTTTAATAAAGAGAACTTTCACCTTTGGAGCCCTTA
>NW_021319890.1:278852-299678 GCF_001605985.2 Dendrobium catenatum | reverse complement strand
ATGCTCATAGACTTATGGGTGGGTATGGGTGGGTATTCAATATGGTGGATAAACCCTCAAGGAGATCATCCAGCCCATCTTCGAGGAGAAGTTCATGCTCCAGCCCATCCATGTCATTACGATGATGCTCGACCTGATCATGAAGATGCATTTGCATGGGTTGGGCATCAATGTTGATCAGATTGACGAGGCCAAGGAGAACTTGAAGGCATACATGATCAAGTACGGCCATGGCCTTAACTTAGTCGTCGATGAAGATGATGATGATGGCATAATTGTTCTACCGATAGAATGATGACTTATGCGGCTTATTAACACGTTAGTCCAATGCACCGCAAGCTTCATATAACATATTTTGCTGCACTTTAACAACTTGTCCCCTACATCATTATATAAAAACCATTTATTTTGTATTACAGGCATTTGGGAAATATGAAAATACATTTATTATGTTATTGCCTTCTACCTTTCAATTCTTTACAGGATTTCTTTTACATCTAAGGTCAAGCAATGCATGGGTATGGGTGGGTACTTCATCTTGAAAAATATTATGAGTGGGGGTGGGTGGGCAAAGCCAGCTCGCACAGAGCATGGGTACCCAATGGGTACTCGACCAGGACCCTGTGTAGGGCTCTGTTGAGAAGACCTTTTGGGCACCTTATACTCTTCAAACAACAAACCAAACAGCACCCCGTGGGGTGGAACAGCCGCTTTCCATGTTGATAAGATATTGGGCAGCCAGGAGGACCTTCCAGGGAAGTTGGACAATAAGAACGTTTTGCTGTAAGTATTGGACAGCTATTGAGAATCCCTTCCTGGGAAGAAAACGTGAGGTAAGGGGTGGAGCAGGGTTTGAATGCTTGCCTATTCAAAGATTTCAATTAGGAATGAGTAGATTCAATCAATCCCAATTTGAATTTGAATTGAACTTAATTTTAGGGATTTAATTGGGGAGCATTAAAAGCGAAATTAAAAGAGAAAGGGGAATGGAGTGGGCCGGCCAAGCTAGAGGAGAGAGGGGTTTCGATTTTGAGGAGGTGGGGCCCACTTGATTACTCAATTGATTTGAATAAAAATCTGAAATAATTTCAGCTTTAAACACAAAGAAGGTTTCCTAAATTACAGACGATTAATTGGGTTGATTTTGAATTTCAAATTCGAAATTCAAATCCAATTAATGCGATTGCATGAATTAAGGAGGCAATCTAGGAAACATTTAATGGCTAATGAAACTCCCAAATTTCAGATTTGAAATTCGAAAAGGGGAGAAGGAGGCGGTGGCAAGGTGGGAGGGGACCGGCGGGCTGCTTGGTTGCGGGGAAGGCTGCTGGTGGCTGGGCCGGCGGGGAAGGCTGGTGGCTGGGCCGGCCAAGGGAGGCCGGCGGTGGGGCTTGGGTGGTGGTGGGGAATTGAGAGAAAACAAAGAAAGGGATTTCGGCTAAGTGGGGAAGAAAAGATTGGGGAGAAAAACAAAGAAATTTCAAATGAAAACTCTTGAACACCAATCCACCGGTAGAACTCACAAAGAGATCTCCGACGGTCTCAACACCAATCCACCGGTAGAACTCACAAAGAGATCTCCGACGGTCTCCTCCTCAAGAACTCACAAAGAGATCTTTAGAGGTTTCATGAACTCACAAAGAGAACAAAGAGCAAATATTTTTTCATTCATCAAAACTGAAATTACAATGCATGAGGCCTCACATAAATAGGCCAAAATGAAAAAAAAAACAAGAAATGACACAAATGCCCTTCCGGGCTACATAAGCGACTAAATGCCCATAAGGGCAAAAGCGGAAAAACATCAAAATAAAATACGCTACTACATAAAATGACAAAAATACAAGTCATGCTCGTGGCCGTCGAAATCCGGCGTCGAAAATGCTGACGATGTCCTCATCACACCGGCCTCACCATTAATGGAGCCCCATTCAATTCTCAATTAATGCATTGATTACAACTTAATTTGAAATCAAATTTCAAATTGACTTCCCCCCAAAACCTCTCAAATTCTGAATTTAAAATCAGGATTAGCATTAATTTCCCCTCCCTCTCTCTTGAAACCGCCGGCCACACCTTAATGGGCTTCAATTGATTGGCCATGACTTCTCTAGGAAAGAGTTTAACTCATTCCCTGCTGCTGGCCGAAATTTCCAAAGCCCCTCTCCCTAATTTTCTTCCACTAAATCTTCTCCAAATTCAATCCAACGTGGAGCCCTCTTCTTCCGAAGACTGCAGCCTGAAATTCAGCCGATTTCCTTGCTCCCTCAGCCCTTGGAAGACCCATAATTGCTGTTTTGGGAAGATGGAATTGCTGCCCACAAATCCTGGTTGATGCCCAACGGAAGAAGTCCAGCGAGGGAAACTTAAATTCCTACCTCCTAAAACCTTCCAACTGCTGGCCGCTCTTCTACAACTTGTTGTCCACTGATTCTACGAATCTCCTAGCACCTTAGCTTCATCTGGAAGGTTCCAAATGATGTCCAGAATCTGTCCAAATCAGAAACTGCTGCTGTCTTGAAGATCCACACCTTGTCGCGGCTAATCGGTGGTGCGAAGAAGCTCATGGTGGCTGTCCTTGTCGTCCCCAACACTCAAATCATCCCGCAGGAGTGCGTATTTCTCTTGTCTTTGGGTAAAGTCAACATCCGATTCGCTATCTTCATAGTTACATCCTTGAATGTGAATTTATTATCGTCATGAAGATCATATTAATGCTTCTCCGCTAAAGCCTAGTAATTAGAAGAGTTGTGTGAGGGATATTTCATAGCCTAATCTTATTGCTAATATTGGAATCTATTGTTGGAACTATCCATATATGCAATGTTGGATTAAGCTGGCTATCTTTTAAACTTAACTTCTATGCATGTGAGATAACCTAAGCTAGGTAACACTTTAATATTTAACTTATCGTTCAATTCCGCATAAGATCTTGCTTATTATTGCCTCTAAATCTAAACGTGCAAACTTCTTTAAGCAAATCACTTTCACATGGGTTGTTTTACATCACTATGTGTATTAGCGCGATCGGGACGGCACGAGGTTGCTAAAATTGCATGATTCGTGATTATTTTGGAACGATGTGAACGGCAACGCAACAAGAGTAGACATGGGATAAGAAGAGGCCTACACAATAGAAAAGAGAAAATGAAAAAATAATATATTGGAGATGGTGTTGGTTTATAGAATCTAGGTTGACAAGAAAAGTGGATTTGGGCGTAGATCGATTATGGAAAATTATGCACTTAAGAGGTGCTAGCAACGAATTTGGACAAGGAAGAGATAGAGTGTTGACCCACGTACTAGCTACACTAATGATATAAGCAAGAAAATAATTGAAACTCATGTAGGAAACAACATTCGGTAGAAGCAACGCTTCATTAAACTGCTCAAACGACCTCTAAACGTCAAACGGATTGTGTTGGTGCAATCAGAACGTCAAATTTACCTTAAGAGGAAACCCCTCGCAGTTGAATTGAGCGCAGATGATTGGAATCGACGATCAATGCAAGGGTGCTGCGAACTCTTCCCATTCACAAAACGAACTTCGTCGTTGTAATTATATAGAAATGACTATGATAGTGCCTAGGGACCTCGGGCAAGAAAATTGTAATGGGTTTTGAGGCGACGACGCGTAAATCAAGGCGCACAAAAAATGATAAAATAGGATATATATATATATATATACTCCAGTCTTCTCCTCACAGCAGTCGAAATTCCCTTTTCTCATCTCCCTCCTCCCTCTGTTCACGCAAGACACCAAACAGCCCATGCCTTCCTCCCTTTTTGTTCTACCAGCCTCCACTTCAATTCTCCACCACTTGCCTTCCCTCTCCTACACTACAGAAGCCACCGAACTCCAGCATCCACATCCAGCCAAAACAGCCATACAATTTCCTCTACAGCCATTGTACTGGACTGATCTCCCTGCTGTTCAGCACTTGGCCCGTGAACAAATCAGCCCTTTTCCTTCTTGCTATAGCCGAACACTCAACCAAACACTTCCCCAATTCCTCTACCAACTCAGCCCATTAGCCCATGTATAACTCCCTCACAACACCTTACATATCCCTAGCATCCACTTGCCTAAAATAGCAGCCCCTTCACCTTTTGCCACCAAGATCACTACCCACAACCCACTCCCAAAGCCCAACAAATCCCACTTCAACTCCTAGCCCACCTACAGTCAACTACCCCTCTTCTCCCTTCCAGCAACCATCCAAACAGGCCCTCCCTCTCTAATTACTATTAGTAATTTAAATATTAGAAAAAAAAAACAGAGGAAAGAGAAAATAAAAAGGAGGGTGTGTTTTGCGAGATTTGATCTCTCGTTCTTTAGACACTATCGTAGTCGCCTTGCTCGCTAAGGTTTAACGCTCGCTAAACTCTAAACCTCAAATCCCTTGTCGATGCTTGCGGCACAACGAGTAAACCTCCTATGCACACTTTTCTTAGCATGATGGGAGGAATCTTGGTGCGACGTTTGCAACAAATCGGGTAAGCCATGTGAGCGTTTTTCTTAGCATGGCGGGGTAAAATTAAGTAGTTGTACGCGCTTTTATGTTGATGGAAAATTTTGCGAGCTTCGATACAGGTACCCTAAAGACCCATGCATGCCTTTTTTGGTATGGTGGCATTGAAGACCACGGCTGCAGTATCATCTGACACTGGCCATGCACTCTTGGTGAGGTGGGTAGACTTAAACTCCCAAAAATTTTCCATAAATAGGGAAAACACTGGGAGGATGCGGAATTTTTCAGTAACAGGGGACCTTAAGCATAACCTATTACACTAAAATGCAACTAAACAAAACATAAATGCTCATTGAGAATAAAAATTGGAATGTCAAAACATAACTCTTGTTGACTTAAACGAACATAAATGAATAAGCAGGAGATTCATGGTGGACAGAGATTTCACTATATGTGATGATTTGCCTGCAAGCAATGACTGACAAAAATTGTAGGGAATATAATGACCTGCTTACAAGCAATAACATGAAACCTTCAATGGATACTATAGCTTATTTATAATGATTGCATCAGTTGGAATGCAAGTGCCAATAGACAACATAGTAGTATTGCTATGCATATTACAAACCACCTACGAGCATAACAAAAGACTCATAATGTGCACAACTGATTGCCTATGGATGACAACAAAGAATATGCAATGAATGTGATAATTCACTTACGGGCGTGCATAAGAAGATTGTAAGGAATATAGCCTGCCTACAAGCAATATCAATCAACTTGCAAAGAACACATATACTTCCTACGGGCAACAATAGAAAACTTGTTATGCATACGACAATCTGCTTACAGATTAAAGTAGTAGACTTATGATGAATACAGCTTGCCTACATGCAACAATAGAAGACTTGTGATGCACACAACAGTTCCCCCCATTGACAACATTAGAGGATTTGCATTGAATGTAGCTCGCTTAATGGTAACACTAGAGGATATGTACTTAATGCAGCTGGCATATGGGTAACAACAGAGGGTTATAATACTGACATCAGTCAGCCTACAAGCACGAGCAAGGAACTTGCAATGTGATAGTTTGGCTACAGTCGACAACCGAGAACCTGTAATGAATATATCAGCTCTCCTACAGGGAAATACAAGGACCTCTACTAAATAAAGCAGCTAGCCTACAAGCAATAAATGATGTAGTACACACTACAATTCACCTGTAAGCAGAGCAAGGAATTGGTAGTGCACACAAATAGTCTACAAGAAGTAATAGGAGATTCGTAGAAAAGGATGTAACTCACTCACAAGCAAGAGCTATACCTACTAAACAAACATCTCATACGAGCTATGTTGTGATATGATGACTTGAAGGATGCCAATTAACCCCAAAAAAAAAACCTCCTATATGAAACAATTGAAATCTAATACGCCTTCATGTCACCGGATCTGTAACACTCGTACAAGCAGATAGAAGGCGTTTCTTGAATTTTAAATTAAATCTTGCACACTTTTCAATGAAAATCACTTGTACAATTCATTATATTTAAATATTTAAAAGTACCCTCATGCATTATAATATAATTTACTAAATTTAAGCACATTGTCTCGAGGAACGTGTCACTGCTTGGAGAAGCATGCAGTAGCCTCGAGAGATGTGATGTCGCCTCAGGAAGCATGTCGTTATGTCGAGAAATGTATAATATTCCAACAATGTGCATTGAAATAAAAAAAATCATAATGTGCACAACAGACAAATATGTAATGCACCTCACTTTGCATATCTCTTGTAAGTATATTCATAACAAATATAAAAACCTATAAACTTAATATTGATCATTGGTGTGAACAGACTTAACGTTAATACCTGATATAACATAAGACAAGAAAGTAATGATGGGAAATATGTTCCCTCAAAAGATGAGAATATGACAAAAAAGCAAAATTAATGCATCTGCAAATTCTAAAAGCGCAATTCAATGAAATCCCAACTCAATCAAATCAAAAGAAACAATAAATTATAATTTATAACTAAAAAAACTAAATAGTTGAACTGTGAAAATTTTCAAGGTCTGCCCAGGAAATTTGATAGAAAGAGGCATAAAAAATTTAATGGGGCAGAAACAACCAACCTTCCCAAATTTGGATGTTGAAATAATTGATACAACTCGCTTGTTTTCAGTGAAGACATTGCAGTACTTACTGTTCACTGCGATGGGATTCACCTAACAATGCAGAAATAGAGAATAAAAGAAAATAACATTAAAAAATTTGTAAAGGGTATTCGTTTAAAATTAGATGCCAATGGAAAAATACCGTATACAAAGATCCCGGAATATCCACAAAAGCCTCAATAACTCCAGAAACTGGAACATGGAAACGATGGTAATCCTTTCGCCATACAACAGAAGATAAGTTCAAAATTGATGTTTTACAATCGAATAATAAGCAAGAAAATTAGATGAGACAACACCTGGGGTGCTAGTCTAAATATCACTAAAGATCCTTGAATAAAGTTATTGGAGGATAATTCAGCGCCTAAGAGTCCTTGAACTGAAAATTTGCGACCCTGCCAAACGCCAAACAAAGCAAAAAAGTTAATAAATTATGACATCGCATATCTTCAAACTGTTTCTAAGAAACAAAAGCTTGCAGAAACTTAAAACTCCTTGGATTCAAGTTGAAGAGCCTAGCGAGTCCCCTTGAGGTATATATTTACAGAAGTGAATATCATATTAGAAAACAAAAAGTGCAACCATACAGTGGAATTTGCATGAACTTCATGTGCAATCATATGCTAGTGATATATGCAATTTATGATGCACCGACATAAGGATATGGAATGATTAAAAAAATGTAATAAAAAATAAGGAACCTAATATCTCAATTTTCAACAGACATAAGGAGGAAGTTTGAGCTAGAAGTCAAACATATGCGACTGCATGTAAAAGGGTAAGCGAGCTGTGGTTTTGCACAAACCAAATCAAGCGCACAATTTTTGACTAAGTCGCACGAAATTGAGTTGTCCTTAGCAACATTAGAGCTTTAGTATTGATTTAAATTTTATTTGTGATATATTATATAAAAAATAAAATATAGAAAATTTTAGATTTTAAAGTTTTGATATATAAAATAGTTTGTTAAAGTTTAGGTCTTTTGACAATATATATATATATAGTTTGTACATAATCAAAAGATTTAAAAAGGTTATTGAACCCAAATTTTGCTAAATGAAGATGGTTGATATGTTTAAGTAGGAATTTTATTTATTAATAAAATTATATTGAAATTTAATAGTGATTAATTTTATTTTAAAAAATCAGTGCCTTTGAGCCATGAAAATAGTTTTTAAAACATTAAAAAATATTCATTATATAAATGTTATGTTGTAAATAATTAAATTACAAAAATTATATAAATAAAATTGGTTAATTATTTTTTCCTATACCGTGCTCCTCTTCTATATATATATATAAACTGGGATATGAATTGAATTTGAGGTAGAAATTTACTATTAAAGCACAAAGCAAAAGAAGAAAAAAATAGGATAAAAATGATGGTACATAATCAAATGTCAATGATTTTAGGAAAAATGTAATGTTCATAAAATAAATACCAAAAAGAGTTTATCATAAGTTTATTTTTAATATTAACAATTCCCGTAAGAAATTTTCATAAAGACCAGATCATATAATCTTGAATCATAGTCTAAACCTATAGAAATAAATTAAAGTATCACCTTAATCCAGAGTCTTAAGCTGTCATCAACTGATTCAAATGCCATAAGACGGCAGTCAGCTGCACAAATAGCAATGTCATCATGATCTTCATAGGCAATCGGTCTTGCTCCAGGCTTTAGCTCTCTTATGAAGAATTCATTAAATGTCTGTAGGTAAAAAGAAACATCAGACCTTAAAAGGAATAAAGTATATCAAATATGCTGATTATGTGGAATGCAAAAAAGCTTTCTCAGTTATGCAAATGCTTCAGCACCATAGAAAGTAAATATTGAACTTGAATGGCAAAGGAAAGAAGCATCCCTTAGAAAAATTAGTGTTTTCCAAATAAGATTACCCCACAATAAGGTTCACGCCAAAAAGATAGCAATTGTTTAGAAAACAAATATTTTCATTAAATTGCTCTAAAGTGCACACTTTTAAGAGAAGAGTGATGGAAATCTAAAAGTTTATGCTCCTCAGAAACACAAAATATGAGTGTCGGACAAGCACCATGACATTTGAGTTTTGACAATGTTCTAATTGCCGTATTTTATGTTTTCTGGTTCATGTTGAAGTCACATGCTTATGATGCTAGTGCCCATGAAAAAGGTTGTCGACACAATTTTTGAATTGAATTAATTTGATTTAATTAAATTGAACTAATCAATTTAAAATTAGCTCAACTTAATCCAACTCAAATCGCCTAAATTGAATCAATTGATTCAATTTAAAAAAATTAATTGGTACAGTTTGGCTTTAAATTCAATAATTTGGGTCAAATTGAACCTAATTAAGTCAAATCAGGTCAATTTTTTATCAATCGCCCCAATTTGGTTAAATTGAATCAATCGATTTATTTTAACTAAATTTATTCATTCAATTCAGCCAAATCAGTTCAAATTAAACCATATCAATTCCAATTCGCTCAACCGTTTACATTTTCACAAAAATTGAACAACCAAATACACATATTAACCTCCTAAACAATTTTCCAAAAACAGGTAGTGAAAGATCAAGCAATGGTGCGTCATAGTGGGTCAGAATCGAGCTTAGTGGTGGCCCCTTTTTTTTTCTTGGTCTAATAATATGCTCAGAGACCACAGCTTACAAGGGCAATTTCATTTGATCATAGTCACATAGGAGCATAATAGTATTCAAACTATTGCCCTTCGTTTTGAACCCAAGAAGTAAGAATCGATGAAGGTGGATTCTTATTATTTCAAAGGAGAAGGGGAAGTAGCAACTTTCTTGGAGGCTGATATCGAGTTGAGAAGGTATATATTCTCAATCCTCTCCCTCTCATTCTCTCTTTCCAATTGAAGCCCAACGCTCATCTCCACATACGACAGCTTCCAAAAACAGAGAGGAGCAGTTCTTCTTATCAAACTAAAGAGTTTGTGTCAACCCTAGGTCAGTCTATCCCCCGAGACCTCTTCTTCTTCTTCTTGTCGACTTCAGTGAGTTGGTAATGATGACGATGTCCAGAACTATCTGAATACTTGCAAGAGATATTCTCCTGCACAATTGTCTTTGTCTCTGCTAGACAAATGCAGTATGGATGGTTTTCCATCAAACAATAGCTCCGAAGAGGTACTTTCTTCAACTTAGGAAGCCTAAATCTTTTGGCCTTTGTGGTTATGCATGCATGACAACCCCATTCAGCCCTCGGCCCATTCAGATCACCTTTGTTGAAATTTCTTAACCCACAACCTCATAGTCCACTCCCTTAATCTATGAAAATTTAGTGTTTTTATATGCATGGTTCTTATTTAAGAGCCCAAGGAAGAAGACAACCGAATCATTTGTTTATGAAATTTGAATTTAATATACTCCAAGCATTGATAGTGTTTGCAAAGAGACTTAATTTAACCTAGATTTGAAATATTTGGCGTAAATATCATTCATAAAGCTACCCAAAAATTTTCATTTTGAGTTTTAAAAGACCACGTTCAATCCACTGGCATGTGTACATTGCAGATGACGTGGCCATGTGGCGAATTATAATCTTTTAAGAATTTCATGAAGTGACACTTTTGTCTTTATGAGGTTGTATTTTATTTTAGAGAAATCAATTCTGCTCTTATAAATAGGATGGTCATTCTTGTTCATCTCCACTATTCAAGTTCAAAATCATATAGTTCCATACGGTTGAGTACTCTAACAAGGAGGAGGTTCTGTTTATTCTCTTGGCGAGCTTTTAAATCTGTTGCAAGTCACCTTGCTTGCAAAAAAGTTGCTTACTTCATTGCAAGCTCCCTGTAAGTCTATTTGATGTTCAGTATTTGTGATTTTTATTCATCTGTTGAGTCATACGGATGGCAGAGATGATGCAGGTCTATTTCTAAGAGCGATATGCAAGCAGGAAGAGCCGTTACTAGGCTTCCAATTGCAGCAAGGATCCCTAGATTAGAGCCACAGTCCACCACCATGTGTATTTCCAAGAATGGATCCTAAAATAGGGAAGAGCAGGCCGCCACCTGGATTTTTTAAATAATTAAGCTACCAATTTCCAAAATAGATACAAGACTTCCAAAAAAAATAAGGGTTCTATTAATCAAAACATGAACTCCATGAGATGATCTAACAACCTCACTCTTCTTTGCTTTTAAGAAATAATCTATACGGATTGGACACGTGCAAATAAAGAAAAAAGAGTTTTGTACACACTGACGGAGCAAGAAATATTTTTAGTAGGGGGCATAAAAATTAATTTTAATTTTTGACAGAATAAATTGAACATTTACAAAGAAAACATCAAATAATAGTGGCAAGTTAATATCTAGCTACCAAGGGGATGCACATGATTAACAAGAACAACCTTAAATTTTCCCTTATTTATGCAAATTGAATTCAATTAGATATAGTACTACAACTGCACCGTACGTAATTTCAAGCCGCTACATAGTTGAGAAAAATGATAAAAGAAAACTATTTGTCATTGTACAAGAACCTTGAAAGAGTCAATGGGATGCTTGATCTCGTCAATATTAATTTGATCCTGCTTGTAAAAAATGTAAAGAATAAATTAGTAGCAGCAAATGAATATGACATAAGTCCAACAAAAGGACATTCCATCGTAATGGCATCGATGAAAATTGCTTACAAAATAAAACAATCCAAACCAAGCATTTATTTTAAGATAAACTTCATTGAAAGTGTGGTGAACTAAATTAGTTCATATTTCAGTTTAAGTATGCATCTCTAAAATTTAAGGGTGGCATAAAGGAGTTTTTAATGAAATAGAGAAAGATGAAGTCCAGTCCAAATGCACCATCATGCCAAGAACACCACATTCTTGTTGGCTCATTCCTTCTGGCTCATTTGGTGTTGAAATAATAGGAAAAAATAGAAAGCCAGAATCCACTGAGCTGTCAGCTTTGATTAATATAAAATCCTAATAGATCGTCTCTGCTTGTAGATAGTAACGGATTGGTAGGGTGGATTAAAGTAAAGATGTACTAATTGCTAATAAAAATTCCATTTCAAATTGAGTCATTAATGGATTCAATGACAATTATATGATTTAATTCAACACCAAATATTTCTCAAACTGATGAGGCAAGTATTGTAAAACCCGAAATCGATAATCGTAGGCGTCGCACGCATTTCGATGCATCGCGATGAAATTTAAGTGAAAATTTAATGTCATCGGAATTCGACGGAATAAATTTTATAAAATTTTAGGCAAAATTTAAAACAATTTGATATAAAGAACATATAGTCAATTTTGCTTAATTTTGAAGTTAAAAATATTAGAAGTTTTGGTATACCTAAAATACTCTTATTTAAATTAAAACTAAAAACATAATGAGAGGGACCCAGTTAAGACTTTTTGCATATAACATTAACCCTCATCTCTCTTGAGGGGACTGAATGAAATTCGGTCCCTATTATTTCGTTCGGCAGAGAGACGAAGGGGGAGGCTGAGACAAGAGGGAGGCGCACGGGCAGGAGCTTTTCGACGGGCGGCGGTTTCCGACGAAGAAATTTGGGGAAATTGTAGAGGAGACTAAAGAGAAGACTTAGGTATGATTTATTTAAGCAGTTCTCCATTCCCCGCAAAGTTTTCTTAAGAAATAAATTTTAGGGTTTCTCCAAAAATGAGTTTTCTTTCAAAATCTCTTCACGAAATCAATAAGGATAGGGAGGATGTTTTAATGATAAAAACCAAGTTTCTCTCAAATTTCTTTTGAGATTGAAAAATTAGGGTTTCTCTCAAAAATTTAAATTCCTTAAAGAGCGTTCACAAAAATGTTTCATATGGATCCTAAGAGTTTCTAAAATGAAATTTTAGGATTTTTCAAGAATTTGTATTTTTCTAATTTTTTATTAAATTAATCTGAAAATACACTAACCTAATTATAAATTAGGTTTAAGGAGAGATTTGGAATGATTTTGAAAGGGAATTTATGACTTAAATGTTTCCAAAAAAATTAATAATTATTTAATCCGAAAATGAATTTTTAATTTTTTTTTTAAATGGATGAAGGAGGGAAAAGCTTTAAGGAACATAAAATTTATTTATATCTTATTTGAATGTCAGGTTGTGATCAATAAGGGTAGCGACGAGTGTCAAAGAGACACTATACGAATTTGTTGTACTTGTGTTAAGGTAGTTACTCATATCTCTTATAAAAATTTCATATGATGCTCTGCTCTTTATATGTAATGCAAGTTTTTTTTTTAAGTTTTCAAAGTTTATGTTATTTACAAATTATGTTTTGAAAATAACTTGTTAGTAAAGTCTCTATATTTCATTATGTTACTAAGCTTACATGATATGGTTTATTCATGATTTTCATATGTTAATCTTATGATTTATTATTCATGATAGTTTTCATTAAGTATATGATTGATTGAAAAATAGTTTATAAGTTCATGATATGAAACTGTGCATGTTGCTCAAATGGTAAAAGAGCTCTTCACAGCCAAATGGTAAATGGGCTCTTTAGAGCCAATGGTAAAGGAATGGTCAAATAAATGAATATGTGTACATGATCAGTACAAACTCTATGGATGCTTCCGAGATTAGTGTTATTGTAAATACTATACATATTAATGTTTATATTTGTTTTCTATGCATATTAAAAGTTTGTTTGAGGAAATGTTATGAAAAATCTTTTATTCATAAAGGTTTTGAATTTATTCAGTAATGGATGTTATTTAAAGTTTTCACATGATGGTTGTTTTTCATATAAAAATGTTTTAATATTGTTTTATGAAATTTTTATGGGAAATATGAATTACCTGTTGAGCAAATAAGCTCATCCCTTGTTGTGGGATTCTTTTTCAGGAGAACCATCTAGGAACTGATGGCAGAGAGACAGTTTACTTGCCGTCGTAGGACTGGACGGAGACGGAGTGAGGGGTTTTTCTTTCAGTTTGTGTGTGTGTGTAAGGCATAGATTGTATGTTTTAGGACCTTTGGGAATTGTTGTATTGACTTATTTAGTGTTTGATGTGCGGAGTGACAAGTTTTTCTTTCAGTTTGTGTGTGTGTGTAAGGCATAGATTGTATGTTTTATGAACTTTGGGAATTGTTGTATTGACTTATTTAGTGTTTGATGTTATTGAAGACTTGTAGAAGAGAAAATAATATATATATGGTTTAGTGGCTCTTTTATGTCATATTTGAATATACATCATACAGGTTTATATGAGGGTGAAAGTTAGTTTATATTGTTCATCGTATGACTGTTTGTTCCCGCCTCGTCTTTGCGAGCTTACCAGGTCGGATCGTGACAAGTATGGGAATAGATATCTTGTTTTATGTCCGTAAATGCCATATCGAATCATTATGTTGTCACAAATTACAAGGATGACTATGGCGTATCTTCGGTGGGAGGTAAAGCACAAAATCTAATTGAAATAGATCTGGAAAGAGAAAAAGTTTTGCTAGCTAAACAATTATTGGGTGACATTTATAGACAGTGGGATTAAATTCTACGCTACAATAAAATTTCAAAAGCGCCTCACACCCAGTTCTAAAGAGAAGCCAAAAAATATCAAGCATTATGTTAGAAAGAAGGTTCTAATATCCAGTGTTTAGATATACTAACAAATCATACAAAAAGAGTGAACGCTCAAAACATTAACTCCTTTTGCTCAACTTATACCTCTGTTTCTCTGTCCACTCAAGCCTTAAATTCTCTAACAGCTGGATGTGGAGTTATTGTTGAGTCAAATTGAATATCTCTCCAAGCATCTATTCATTAAACTTTTCTTTATTTATTTTTTATTAATTGACCTTCTCTCTACTCAGTGTTACTTCATAAAGATAGGAACTTGGAATGTTTAAGGTTTGGGTGGTAAATTTTATAAAAAAAGATTTTGGAATGTATTCTGCTCTGTACAACTTGGCATTATCTACCTGGAAGAAATTAAGTTGACAATTCCTACTATCAAATCCATTGGAGGTGATATAATTAATAATTGGAAAATTCTCAATGCTAATGGGAGGACTAGACGCATTATCTGTAGTTGGAATTATGGAATTCTTAATATTTTGAATTCCTAAATCGATACTTTATCTATCACAGTTTTCTTCCACTTGAAAGTTATTCAACTAAATTTTGTTTTCACTATTACTGCCCCATATTGCTTCTGGGATGAGGTAAAAGCTGTTGGATCTAGCTAGTCTTCTACTAGAATTTTTGTGGAGACTTCAATGACAGTATCTCTATTGATGAGATTACAATAATTTCAAGCCTCCCTCTGATCTTTTTATTGAAACCATTCATGACTTAAATTAAATTGATCTACCATTGCAGGGAAGGAATTAGATTTTTGCTACTTCTTTATCTCCCCTAGTATTGATGATGTCTTCCTAGTTGTGGTCAAAACGCACTTAGCAAATTATTCTCCGGTCATTGATTATTTTCAACTCTAATCAGAATCCCTTGTACAAATCTCATATCTTTCACTTCGCAAACCATTGGTTTTTGCAGCGATGGTTTTACTAAAATGCTCACTAGCTGTTCGAAAGGCTTTCATGCCGATGCTGGTGGGGCTGAAAGGAGGATCTACAAACTCAAGCTCACAAAGAAAAAACTTAAGGAATAGAGAAAACTCCAACTTGGGCCAATCTAAAATAGGAAAAAAATGGATGTGAATCAACAATTAGAAGAATATGAAATATTGGCAAAGAACAAGCTTTATTCTTTATATTGAGGGGGGCAATAACACTTCTTTCTGTCACAATTTTGCCAACAGTGAACATAAGAATAACTTTATTTATTCAATCTCTAATGAATTTAAGGTTCATTAAGAGCAAAAAAAAAAATTGTTGATGTTTCTAATACCTACTACAGAAAGATATTTAGCCAAATTCTCCCCTCTTTACTCCAATGATGATCCAAATATTTATGAAGGACTGGATTCTCCTTTTTCGATGAAAAAATTAAAGAGGTTATCTTCTCCCTTTGTGGTTGCAAATCATCCAAGCTTTATACCATTTCTAGAAATTTATCTAAACATTGTGACATATTATCCATTCAGTCCTAGAACTTATATTTAAAATATATTTCGACAAAGATTCTCTAGCTAGGCTAGTGTTGCAACATTTGTCGTATTGTAAAAATGTGCATAGTGAATTTCTAGAGATTTTAAGCATATTACCCTCTTGAAGGATGCTATCAAAATCTTCATTAAAACTATCTCCAACAAGCCTAAATCTCTTATGCCCAAGCATGATAATGTCTCTTAAGGTGCCTTTATGTCTAACAAAAGCACAAGCTACACATGTACTAATTCACTCCAACCTTGAGGAAGCAAAAAAATATACATATTTAAAGTTGACTTTGACAAAAAAGGCTTTTGCTTGTTGAGATTGAGTTTCTTTAGATCTGGGATCTTAACTTCTTATGAGCAGGTTGAAGAGAGCTCTCACAGCTTGATATAATTCAATGATAAATATGCAAGTTTCCTGATAAGTTTCTTGAAAAGTGAAAATTGATGAAAGATAGAAGTATGTCTACAGAAGACGGCGCTAAAATAAAAGTATGTAATTTTTTTTTAATGTAAATAAAAGTTGATTTTGGTCGGGAAGGGAAGAAGTGCTGTTTTTGTAATCCAAATCCGGAATTTTTGGATTTACAAAAGTTCGGATCGAAATGGTGGCCAAGAAAGTTGATGCGCTAGAAGAAAGGCTTGAAGGAGAGATGAACCAAATCAAGACAACGGTAGAGGAAAGGATTTCCTCCATGGAAGGACAAGTAGCCAATCTCCGGGACATGATGAAGAAAATGTTAAAAATCCACAACCAAACGGCGGCTTCCGTGGCAAAAGGGAGGAAAGAAAAAACACGAATTCTGAAATTCGTAGGGAGGAAGATGAGGTGGAAATCGTGGAAGAGGAAGGAAGAAGAGCCTATCTAGAGGGAAGAAAGAGGAAGTTATGGGGAACGCCATGAGAGATACTAGGTCATCGTCATGCTAATTTTGAAGACATAATGGGGGATTTTGAAGGGAGTTTGGGCTATGGAAGAGCAAGGGAAGAGCGGGACAGATGGGGTGGATCGAGCACTTGGGAAAGGGGAAGTTATGGAAGAATCAGAAGAAATGGTGCTGACCAGAAGGTGAGGAAGTTGAAGATGCCCATCTTCGAAGGAGAAGATGCGTATTGATGGATTTACAAGATAGAGCGGTACTTTGCCGTCAATGGGTTGACGGAGGAGAAGTTGACACCAGCGGGATTGTGCTTGGAAGGGAAAGCACTATCGTGGTTTCAGCGGAGAGACCAACGAAGGCCGCTCAGGAACTGGAGGGAATTTAAAGAATGCATAATATAGCGTTTCCAAACCGATCGGGGAGGAGAATTCTATGAGCAGTTCTTTGCTTTGACACAGGAGGGATCAGTAGCAGATTATCGGGAGCAGTTTGAGCACCTAGTTAGCAGGGTGGATCGACTCTCTGATACAGTGTTGGAGGGGAATTTCATGAAATGGTTGAAGGCAGAAATCCGAGCGGCAGTGAAAGTTCTGATGCCAAGTGACTTAGGGGAGGCCATGAAATTGGCACAGCTGGTGGAAAATTAGAAGAATCTGGAGAAGGGACCCATGAGCAGCAGCTCAGGAGGCTATTACAAGAATACGACCACTTTTCTAGCACCCAAGGGGCCTGCCTCAGGCAACATTAATGAGACAGTCAGGAAGAAGCCAATAGGAGGAGGGAGTGGGGAAAATTTCAAGAGACTGACAAAGAAGGAGATGCAGTAGAAGAGAGCCAAGGGGTTGTGTTTCAGGTGCAAGAAGAAGTATACGCCATGGCATCGATGCAAGGACCAAACTCTTCATGTTCTCATCATCTGCAATGACGAGGAAACTGAGGGAGGTGAGGAGGAGATCGAGGAGAACATGGAGGAGAAGCTACACTTGGATCTGGCTGAGGTTTCCCTGAACTCAGTGATAGGATTCACTACGAATCATACAATGAAGGTGAAGGGGGGGATAGAGGGCAGGGAGGTGATGGTGCTAATTGATAGTGGGGCTACCCACAATTTCATTTTCACTCAGGTAGTCGATCAACTGGGAGTGAAATTGGTGGACACCGCTTGTTATGGAGTGATGATGGGTACATGGAAGGTGGAGAAAGGCCAGGGGATTTTTAGAGGAGTGATGTTGATCATCTAGGGGATTCAGGTAAGGGAGGACTTTCTTTCACTAGAATTAGAAAGTACTGATGTCATCCTTGGAATGAAGTGATTACAAACCTTAGGGAAAACCAAGGACAATTGGGGAGCACTCATGATGGAACTAATGATGGATGGGAGAAAGATGATTATAAGAGGAGATGCAGTGCTATCCAAAGCCATTGTATCACTTAAGACCATGGTTAGGGGACTTCAAGAGGTGGCGAAAGATTATCTAGTGAGACTAAACAGGTTGGATGCGATCAAATTGGAGGGAGGGGTGTTTCTCTTTCTGTGCAACCCTTGGTTCAGCAATACAATAAAATTTTTCAGTTGCCTCAAGGATGGCCACCTCCGCGGGAACACGAGCATATTTCCACCTTAAGGACAAGGCGGATCTTTGGAGGGGAGTATTGTTAGATCGGTCCGTACGGGACCGGCATTTCACTATTGATGCGGGATCTCCGCCTCCTGCGGAGATCAGGCGACCTGACCGCCCAAGCAGAGCGTTTTAGGAAGGATTTTTGGTTGGGATTAAGAGAAAAATTTGAATGTAGGGACTGTTTAGAGTTTTCCTTTGATTTGTATGCATTAAATACTTTGTTTTTCTAGGGTTAGTGCATCTTGAATTTAGCTGAAATTTGAGATCAATTAGATTTAGGTTTTCTTTGGGCTCTAGCGGCGTCTAGAGATAGATCGATCCTCCTCTCGAATTGAGGATCAAGTGTATCTTGTTATTTTGTTCGCGCGAACTGCCTGTTCCGCGAACTGTTCTGTTCGCGGAATTAAAAGGGTGGGCCGGTTCGGGTGAACCGGCCGGATGAACCGGTTGTCACATTCCTTTCATCAAATAATATCAATTATCTACTATTTTTGTGATTTTTTGCATATTTTCATGAAGAAATCTCGCTATTTACCGAAGATTGAATGAAATACTTGAGATCTACAAGTGTTTCCTATCAGTGAGATGCTGATTGTTGATTTGTTGTTATTGTGTAGCTTCATCGGTCCTTCCCATTTGATCCTTAGTTCTTCTAGAATCATTTTGATCCATAGTAGTTCACATATTCCTAAGGCCATAGCTTAATCTGCATCAGTATGATAGAAGTCATTTGCGATTAGAGAGGTAGATCGGTTTTCCTAAATAACATAGACGCTGCTAGGATGCTCTCAAAGAAAAGAACTACAACAAAACAAAAAACTCAGCAATAGCATACTCTAAATCCTATACAACTCTCCCTTAAATAGCCCTAAAACACAAAATCATAAATAGAACCTTCCTAAATAATTAAACATAATTTAGGAAACTTTCCTAAACAAATAAACATGATTTAGGAAACTTTAATTTAGAAAACCTTCCTAAACTATTAAACTTATTTTAGGAACATCCTTAAATTAAATTCTCTCTTCTACTTAAATTCAAATTGGATTTTTTTTCCTAAATAATTCCCTCCTTATTCCTCTTCCTAATATAATCACAGCTTTGCTAGCCCCCATAAGGGGGGCTGAATTTTCCCCGTCTTTGCTCCAGGTTCTGCCCAGCCAGATGGCTGGTTCGGTCCATGCTGGATCAAATGGTTGGGCTGGACGCCCCCCTCCAATTGTATCAACATCAAAGTCATAACAACATAAAATCTATATATAGCCACCTTGGCCTACTTGGGATCCTTGAGAATGACTGCTAATTGATCCTCAGATGTTGCAACCTGTGATTTGTTAACATTTGTAGACTAGGATCGTTGGTAACCCTGAGATGATGGAATTATATGATCTTGATCGAATCCACCTCCATCACCCATTAATTCAACAAATCATATAGTACGAAGTTTAAATTTAAAACCATATCAAAGTAATTCATTGTTAATTAAGAGTGCTCTCCCATGTCTTGGAAGGGTAATTAACTATAAGGGCTTGCGCTCATGCTCCAATTCTCCCCGCATTTTCCTAACCACCAATGTATGCTCAGTTCTCACCCTTCCCAAATGTTTCCTTCATCTCATGTCTTTGATCCAACATGCCTCATGTCTCCCTATGCATTGACTGAGCCCACTCACTTTCCCTTTACTCCTCACTTCTCCAACACGCTCCATGTTATTGACTTCCCTTCCCATGGTTCGATCCTTCCCAGTCAAACGCGGCGTGTTCGAATGATGATCGCTTTTACGCGAGAAAGGGGGACCACCCTCTAAGCCTAAGTCTTCCTCAATGACCGATAGCGTACAAGTACCGTGAGGGAAAGGTGAAAAGAACCCCCATCGGGGAGTGCAATAGAGAACATGAGATCCGATGCGAACAATCAGTCGAAGGAGCGGAGTGCTTAGTACTCACTCTAACGGCGTACCTTCCGCATGATGGGTCAACGAGGAAATGGGAACAGCGGCTTAAGCCATTAGGTGTAGGCGCTTGGAAGAGGTGGAAGATGATAGTTCTTCCTATTTGGCCCAAAACTGATCGATCTAGCCATGAGCAGGTTGAAGAGAGCTCTCACAGGTTACAATGAGATTACAAAATTAGAGAGGGAAAAGCTATAAAATTGGGATTTTTTTATTTACATTAAAAAAATCTAGAAAATCAAAAACAATTCACTCATTTTTTTTTTTGTTAAAATGAGATTACAAAATAAAAAAAAAATTCACAGGTTTCATGGTCATAAGGGGGAAAAAGTTGAAATTATAAAAAATAATATTAAGACTCTTTTGGCTTGCCAAATAATCACAATAATTTATTTACCATATATGTTTGAAATGTGTTTTTTTCAATGCTCTGAAAATTGGACCGGACAACAAACCGGAAGAAGGAGATGTTCACGGTTCGACCGGTCAAACCGAGGTCGAACCGAATGACGTAATTAATAATAAATATTACTAAAATTTAATAAAATTAACATAATGATAATGTTATCATTTAAAGTATGAGACAAACAAATAAAAAAAAATTATGAAACATAAAATTTATATAATTAAGTAAAAGAATTATTTTAAAATCTCACATAAAAGAAAAAAATT
>NW_021319890.1:275711-278752 GCF_001605985.2 Dendrobium catenatum | reverse complement strand
AAACTTCTAAATTCATAATATAGAATTTACACTCATAAAAATATGAATAATTTTTTAATTTGATTTTTAATTTAAAATTAATTTAAATATAACCATAATAATTTAATATAATTAATTAATTAATTCATGTTTAACATATTTAATATAAATTTAATTCTACATAAGTTTTATAATTTTAATATAAAATTATTCTTATTTTATAGTATAATGATTTAAATAATATTTTACATGTTTATGTTGTATAACCAAGAGTTATTTTATAAATTTATATTTAAAATTATTAATAAATAGATAAAATTATTAATTTGATAAATATTTTTATAATGTATAAATAAATAAAATTTTTAATTAATTAACTAATAAATAAATTATCATTCCTTCAAAAAATAATTAATTTAAAAAATCTGTTTAAAATAGATTTTATAAGGCATTATTATATGTTTATGAACTCATACAACACCTCAACCTTTTTCTTTAGTCCCACATTCTCTTGTAAACACTTTCTTTCTATTGTTTATATAGCATTTTGAGTTTTCTTGGAGTGAAGATCTCACATGGAGTGGTGGGGCCATGTGAAGATGTTTCATGTTGGTTTGAGGGCAAATATTTAAATAAGAAATATATTATAATGTTTACATTAAAGTTTTAAAATATTTATTTAATTTAAAAAAATATTTAAAAATTTGTTAGATTTGAACCGGCCGGTTCAAAAAAATCGGAGCTGTTCACCGTTTTCCCCCTGTTGACACTGGCGGTTCCAGACCGGTTCAGGCCAGTTCAATGCAGAAGCGGTTTTAAGAAGTGAACCAGACCGGTTGTGACGCAGTTCAGGAATCGAACCGGTTTTTTGAACCCGGCCAGTCCGTCCGATTTTTTAAAGCATTGGTTTTTTTTATCTTTGTTTATCAGTATTTAAGCATTCTCCTCTAACCTCTAAATGGCCATTGGGTTCTTTCCCCATTAACATTCATGAAAATGGCCTTAGGAACAACTTCTTAATCTTAAAAAAAGTACCTCAAACTACGAAACATGACAACATGAATACAACTTGGTAAAATTTTGTGAATAAGGTAGAAAGTGATATTTCATTTCTTAGAAGTCTATGCTAGTTAGCTCTTAAAAATGTGTTGAAGGGTTAAAATTATATCTATGATGCAGCAGGCACGGACACTGCGATACGGATACGACATCGACAGAAAACACAGGACGCGTCATTAATGTTAAAATAAGGACACAGACAAGGGTTAGACCATGGTATTATAGTTTTTATATTTTAAAATAGTAATTAAAAATTAAAATAAGTAATTAAATTTTTATATTTTAAAAATAGTATATAAAAATTAAATAAGTATAATTTTAAAAATGATTTAAAAATAATAAGACATTTAACTATATTTTCTGGCTAAAATGATTAATATTAGGATGTCGATAGTCGAAGAGTCGGACGTCGATGTCATTTATCATTCATCGAGAGAGGAGTTGAAAACGCCTTCACTGCCAAAGAGAAATGAAAATGAGAATATTCGATGAATGGGGCATTAAGTGCGGGCGAATGATTTAATGTTGTGGACAAAAAGTAAGAAATTTAGTTTTTACATTTTAAATAAGTAAAAATTTTAAATAAAAGAAATTATATTTTAAAAAATTCATAAAATATTTAAAATACACGTGTCCAATTTGCATTTAATTTTTCTTTAAGCAAACACATTTTCAGCGTGTTCGACACGTGTCGGACGCATGTCGTATCGGATACGTGTTAGACACTACACACCTCTTAGAGGAGAACTGTCGGTGCATCATAAAAGTAGATAAAAAAGATGAACAAAATACTAATGGAGAAGCTTCCATGATCTATTATTGGTTTCTTTCCAATGGCTCTAAAATGTTGGAAACTCGTAAGCCTTTTCAAAGTTATTGCCCCATTTACTACAGGTAACTTTAATTCATCTATGAGGTTCCGCCAGCTTTCATTAAATCCACTCTACAAATATATTCTAAACTAAACTCCAATCAAGCACCAGCCAGGGTTTAGAAGTGCATGCTTCTTATTGTATATATTTTTCTTAACCAAAATATGGCTGTTAAAAGATATTTATACCTTGAAAAACTCAATGAACTTGGGTATTTCCTTAGCAGATTCAGCTGAATTCATCCGTCTTCCTTGCTTCTCAGATATACTCTGCAAGAGATCTTTGGCCCCTGCACAAAAAATAAGATGAGAAAGACGCTTGATAAGAAAGAACCAAAAAATCTAGAAAATCAAATAAACCAGCCTGGTTGTAACTAATCAATTTTAAATCATAAATTTCAAACAACTTGCATATTTTGTCCATTTCTCTTTTCTTTTCACGTAATATATACATTAAACAAAAAAAGCTATCAAGCGAAAATGAAAAAAAAATATATATAAACCTTCCAAATTTTGATTAAAAATATCAATTAGAATTAATTCACATTTGCAAACTTTGCCTTGTAAACAAAGAACAGTGAATTCAAGAACGACTAGCTGCTATTGTCTTTGTATTAATCAAGTTGCCATATATACGATTCAATAGTATGTACTTTTATATATTAAAAAGTTTGGTGATCGTTTCATTAAAATAAAAGAGAAATTATTGATAAGAAAAAGAAAAAAAAAAAAGAACAACTTACAGCTGAGGAAAACAAAACAAAGAACATCATAATAGTTCAAGAAAAAAGCTCAAGAGGTCTAGACGGTATGATGTAGGAGGGGGGCGGTTCAAAATAAGTTGGGTTTTAATTTTTGTAAGTTTCTACTAAAGTTGGCTCATTAATGAGCTTCTTCTACTTGGTTCTAGCTCATAAATGCTTGAGCTAATGTTTAGCTCATTAATATGAAAAAAGTATTCCTCTTGTTAGCACATTAAGTGGAGTTGAGCATTTGCCTTCTCCCCTTCTCTGTGTCCCCTTGGTTTCTCCCTGTGTCTCTTCGATTTTTCCCTGCTGGTTCTCCTTCCCATGGTCTGTTCAGGTTCCCTGGACAGCCCGTCCAGGTCCCCCTGGTTCCCTCTGGTTGTTGG
>NW_021319890.1:228067-275611 GCF_001605985.2 Dendrobium catenatum | reverse complement strand
CTGGTGTTGGTCCCGATTACCTGTGCAGCCCTTTGGTTCCCCCCCCCCCCCCCGGCTGCTGTTCGTATGCTGCTTTGCCCCTTCAGTTTCCCTTTGCGCTGCCTTACCCATGCGCTCTCTTTTTCCATGTTTTACTATTGTGGCCTTTTTAGGTGTGTTCTAGAATAAATTTTTGGTTTATTAGGTGTTTTGGCTTTTGTTTCTTGATTTTAATGCAGTGGCTTTTTCGCCTTTAGTTGCAGTCAAGTTTTGGGTGGCTATTTTGATGTTTAGCTAACCTCTTTTCCCTATAAATATAGATGTTTTTGGAAATAAAAAGAGATTTTAGTGGAAGATAAGTGTGACTGATTTTTGAGCTAAACCTGTGGGTTTCTTCATGGAAAGCTGCAAGTATGTTTGCACTCCTCTCTCTTCTCTAGGGAAAGCTTGGAGCTTCTCCTCCTTCTCTAGCTTCTATATCTCATTTTTTCGTCTTCTCCATAAGTTCGCCTTCCACTCAGTATCCTTCTTCTCAATCCAAGAAAGCAATTTAGGTGTATCGTTTATTGTTTGTATTGTAAGCATCAAAAGTTGTAAGTATCCTTTTTATAATTGTATAAAGTTGTTTTTTTGTTTTTTAGAGTGTCTTTGTATCCTTCTTATTGATCCTAGAATAGTACTCTTTTCCTGTTGCAAAAAAATTAGGGCTTTTCCGAAATTTTGCAATGCAGTCACGGTGATATGTTGACGTCTTTCAAAATTTTGTAAAAAAAAAAAAATAGTTTTTTTTCCCTTTTGCATTGTTGCGTTCCAAAATAGCTTAGGTTGATGAATTAGAACCAAAGGACCTTTGCATGTCAGAAAAGCATCTCTAGCTTCCTATAACTCAAATGGATACTGATGAAGAAGAGATGAAAAAAAATACAAAAACTCTCTAAAAGTCTCTTCTTGATGAAATTCTTTCCTTTAACAGGAATTTTCTATTTTCTTAATTAAGGCCTTGTAAAATTATATGTATTTATACTCCTTTGATAAACTTGGACTTCGTTTTTCCAGTTTGAGAACTCATTTTAGGTATTTAAAATAAACTCTATAGAAATATAAGAAAAATCATCTTTCCAAATTTGTCTTGCATATGTAATAAGTGTTTGCTAAAAATACTTTTCTTAAGCAAGAATCTATTTTGCTGGAGGTAAACATTTAATCCAAATAAGTAACACAGATTAAGTTATAATTAGAGCTCCAAGTCAATATCCAGTGAAATTATGAGCATACCATCCATCAGGAAAGTAGAGGACTGACCGAATACTACATGGGTGAAAAGAGCCAATTTTACCACTTTCTGGTCATTCTCTGAAGTAATTATTGAGTGATGAGGAGTTAAGAAGATTCATTCTATCTTTTAAAAAACAAATAAAAATGCGACAAGGAACGATTCTCCACAAAAATATGCCAACCTATTGGAATAAATCAAGAGTTATTATTAATTCTGGTATGGAAAAAAAGTATAGGATCATTGAGCTCAGTAGAAGGGGAACATCATTAATCCACCTATCCTTCCAAAAGTTGATACTTAATGCAAACTCTTTGAACCACCCAAGTTTTAGGTAAATATAATAATTTTTTATTTAAGAAATTATTATCTTACTCTAAATATAAGTACTAGTTTAAATAAAATTAAGTACCTCCTAATTCCTAATCACCGAACAAATGAGCACCGAATGGTTAATGTTAGAAGTTATCTTTTGTGGGCCCTTTAACCAGTTTGAAGTTCACGCATGCAATGTATGTGGGAAAGTTAAAGTGAAGAAAAGGCAGTTATGTGTTGGGACCTCTCATCCGAATTTTTCCTTCAGTTTTGGAATTCACGCAGCAACCGAGTTCGTTCTCTGTTTTGATTTCACGCAAGCCAACAGAAGCAGAAATTTCGGGTGAGAAAACTTTGGTTGGAATTTGGCACCGTGCACTAAGAAGAATCGGCTTTCATGTAGGAGAAATCGGCGGCAGTGCGGAATTAATAGCATAATTAAAATTGAAAGTTATTTAAGAAACCTGTAGGCAAAGTTTTGAATTTAATTAACTCTGGATTCATGTAATAAAATTGTTAGCTATAATGTGAAGTGTTACAAACTGATTGACGGAACGGTGATTTAGTGTGGTGTGGTTTGAAGCAGGGAAAGAAAGAGTGAAAGAAAAGGAATAAACAAAGAGGTAAGAAATTATAAGTTTATTGGTACTTTTTTAAATTTCTAAAGTCAATAAAGTTTTCTAAGAAATAAATCCCAATTGTAATTTTAGGATTCCTCGAGTATATGCATAAGGGAGTTTTGAGGTAAAAGATTTATGTTAGTATAAATGAGTTTATGCCAAATTTAGTTGAATGATAAATTATAGAAACTTAAAGGATTTTGTTAGTGATTTGTGTAGGTTACTTACAAAAGGAAAAGTGTAAGAGGTAGATGGATTGGGATTCAATCTTCAATAACGTATGTAATGCAAATTAATTTAAAGGATCAATGTTATAAATTCTATACTGTTTATACTTGTTAATTGATTGAATTAATTGAAATATGCATTAAAGTTAATTATTATTGATTAAAGGATGTTCATAGCCAAGTTTCCATGTATGAATGACCTTCTATAGTAATTTGATCATAAAGTTTTCAAATAAAGTATATGTTTATTTAAAGATTTTATTAATGAAATATCTTGGAAAGAAGCTCCACTCTAACATATGGCCATACATAGTTCTTTATATAAATAGAAACATGAAAGATCGTTATAAAAGCATATTTTGAAAAAGGTTATGAATTAATGAAATAGTGAAATATAGTGAACTATAAATTTAAAGTAAATTCGGCTATAAAACTGATGTAAACTTATAATTGTAATTGGGGCAAAAGGATCCCAGAGAAATAATACAATGCATAGGCATATGGGAAAAAATGACCCATAAAGAGACAAAAGATATTTAAGTTGTTCATGGTGATAACTGTCAGGTTTATTTGAGCTCCATTTAACATGCTAATGAATGTTTTAGCAAAATGCTTTAAAAATACTAATATTGATATTCAGTATCGACTTCAAAAATATCAAGTTGTTATTTCTGATTTACAATGTGTAAATTTTATAATCATGCAAATTTAATTGATATTTAAATTCTGCCCATAACTAATTAAGTCTCATATGTCACAAAGTTATTCAAATGGGTGTTGTTAGTAGGAAAAAAAAAAAAAAAATGTTGATGCATAATAAGTTGGGCAGTTATTTCATTTTATATGCCAGTGTTTAGCTCGTGTTGTAAGTCTTACATTGAGGTATGTAAAACAGTTTTAGTGGTTAATATTTTGGGATTGGTATAATAGCCTTGTACAGTATTTGTTTAATGTAATTGGAGTTATTAGATGCTTTCATTTATATTAGTAACAAGTAATGTTTATTTGATGCTTTATATAAAATTAGTAAAAACCCAAAATCTAATTTAGGATCGTACGCTTTTTAAAGCGCCGGGTACGAGAATTTACAGTAAATTTCAAGGTTATCGGGATTGCAACGAGATTAATTTTAGACAAATCCTAACGCGAAATTCTGCATTGTTTTGGTATTTATAGAAGTTATACCAAATTTTGCCTAATTAGAGATTATTATTTTCTAGAAGTTCCTAAATACCCATTTTACCTCACTTGTTTCTTAAATACGAAATTTACTTAAGTAAGGGCATTTTTGGACTATTTAGCAAAACCTAATTCCCTTAATACGGATTAACCGAGGCCCTTCTTCTTCCCCCATTCACGGCGAACCGAGCGGAAAACGAGAAAAGAGAGGCGGCCGGCGCGGACGCGTGCGCTTCGCTGGGGTCTCTCCGGCGAACGATTTTTCCGACAAGACTTTTAGGTCAAATCGGAACAGAGGGCGACGAGAGGATTACTCGGTATTGATTCGTTTTCGAAGAACCCTTTAAATCTCTTAGATTTTCTTGGAAATAAAAATTTCTAGGATTTAGGATTTTGAAATTTCTTTGAAATCTCTTTCACGAAATCTTTACTAAATGTTTAGAGGAACTATTTTTTTAACGTTAAAAACTTAGAGATTTGCGAAATTTTGGAAGATTTAGAAAGTGGTTTTATGACCTAAAACCGTTATTTGTAGGACACCTTATGAAAATGATTCTAAGGTTTAGGAAGTTTTTAAAGAAAAAGTTTTAAGTTATTGCGAAAACTTTATTTCTTAAAGTTTTAAGGATTATTTTTAATTCCGAAAATTAATAATTATTATTATTATATGTAGAATCAATTTGAATCAAATATTCTATGAAATGGAGTAGGATTTAGATTTCTAATTTTTTAGTAATTATTAAATCCGAAAATTTATATTCATTTTAATTAAAATCTATTAATTCATTTTAATAGTAGTTTAAATGGAATCAAATGGTTTAAACTTTAGGCTTAGAATTAAACCTTAATGAAATTAGGAATTTGTGACATTGTTATTTTATTTCTAGGTTGTGATCTTTAAGGGTGGAGATAAGGATCTATTGAAGCGACGAATCGTGGCTTAAAAAACTTGAGGTAGGTGGTTCAGAAAACAGTTAAAAATTATAAATGCTTTAATTTCTTTATTCATTTATAATTCATGTTTTATCAATTGAATATAGCTTTTAAATTCAGAAACTTTTGTAAGTTTATGTCTTTTTATTTGAATTTTATCTTTTGTTATGATACGAATCATAAAAGAGACATATTTGAGGGCATGAAATTTTAATGAAGTTTATGAAAGAAATTTATTGAAAAAGGAAATAATTTAAGGGAATAGTAACCTTTCATGTTTGCATGTTGATCCGGATGTACCCAAAATGGTAAGGAGTCTTACGAGCATTGGTAACAGGAAGGTCTTATGAAACCTATGGTAAAGGAAAGTTCTTATGAACTGTATGGTAAGGAATTTGGGCCACTATTTGACTGCGTACCTGATCAGTACGAAAATGGCGGTACATTTCGGGACGGGTGACTTCAGTTAAGCATACATACATCTGCACTTTGCATTCATATGAAAAGATTAAGAAAAAAAGGAAAAGGGGAAAATGTTTATGTAAAAGAGAATGTTATATGCTTTCAGACCATGTTTAAAGAATCAGTTTACTAATTAAAATAGTTTTATTTCAACAAAATTTTAATAAGATTAATTGTATTATGAAGCTACTGCGGAGCTTTAGCTCATTCCCGTTTTGGAATCTTTTTAGGAGAAAAGTAATGGCTCACGGAACAACCTTACATTGTATCGTCGTTATGGGACCTCAGGGATGAAAGGTTCATTTTATTTTATGTTTGTGCTAAGGTTGAGTTGCAGTATCTGAGGTGAAACAGTATGTAGGAGTTTATGTTAATGTTGACTCAAAAGTTTTTATTGGATTGGATAATCTGAACTGTTTGGGACTATATGTTATTTGATTGTTGTTTTAGTGGCTCTTTCTATTTATGGATGATATTTATGTACTGATGTTATTATCTATGAATTTGATTTATGGTTTCTAATGCTCTCCGTAACGATCGTCTGTTCCCGCCCCATTATTATCGGGCTAAGCCGGGCCGGCGTGACAAGAGTGGTTGTCAGAGCAAGGTAATACTGATCAAATGAAAGAAGCTATTAGGATAATTGATGAGCTTTTAGAATATATAGGAAGTGTTAATTTTATGAATTATGCGCCTTATGGGGTGGGGATTGAGTGTTTTATCTCAGAAGTATGGATCCTGGAGCAGAATGCCACTTGATGGCAATTAATATGGAGAAAGGGAGAGAGCTACCAAATGTAACAGAACCTCAGAAGAAACAAGTAGTATGGAGTCATTTCAATCAGAGATGTGGAAGCGATGACTCAGATGATTAGGACTTCCCAAAATCAGGGAATGCAGTGGAAGTGGAGGACGACCTATGGATAAGCCTGAGTGTTTCAGGATATGGAAAACCTCCACTGTTCTCAAGTGGAATGGACCTATAGAAGCTGAAGACTGGCTTAATGGCGAATTGAGAAGATCCTGGAGGGCATGTTTTGCCCGAGAAAGACGGGACAGTGTGGCTGTTAAGCCAGATGGCGAGGCTAGAGGTGGTTTGGGGAGAAATTAGTAAGAAAACCTTGAGGAAGACCAGAAGCCAAGTTTCCTGGAGGAGTTTGTAAAGGCATTATCAGAGATTGGTAAGTGTCCTCGCGACCGCCAGAGAAGATTGCAGGATAAGTTCAACAGATTTGATTCAGGGAGTCGACTCTGTTCTCAGTATGAGGAGAGTTCACGATGTATCCAGCGTAATGGCACCTCACCTGATACCCAATGCTGTTAGAGAAGTGCGAACGCTTTCTAAATGGGTGAAGGACATTGATAAGGCAGCCCTCTTGTATGCCTTTTGGAATTGAGGTATTTACCCTACTTTAGTGGAAAGAGCCAGAAGGATATAGAGATGGACATGCTGACAACTCAGAAAGATGAGGGATTTTCAGAAGAGAAAGATGGATAGGCAGGTCAAGCTTTCCCAGTGACTCCAGTCTTCTCAGTCAGGAGCTTCTACTTGGAAGAAGCCCAGACTCCAGGTGGTTCTGACAGCCAGTGCTCAACTGCCTCTTTTGCAAGCAAGTGGTGGGCGAGTGCATAAGGGGAGTCCTTCTCAGACTACCTAATACTTGTTATTTGGTGCCATTCAGCCCATGGGTGGGCAACATGGGCGAAAGTCCTGTCCTCTTTTGGGACGAGATCTGCTTCTAGAGGTGGGTCAGGCTAACAACACTCAGAAGACAGCTGGATAGACCAAGAGCTTGTGGGCCTACTGCTTCGTCGTTCCTTCTCAAGTCCTGAACTCGCCAGATTGTTTCAACCTCGGTCTATTGGACGTGCCCAGCAAGAAGCTAAGGGGTCTCCTGATGTGGTTACAGGTGCGTAGTTTTTAATTTAATTGCAATGAAAATTTTTATATATGAAATTGAAAATTGAAATTGATGGAATGAAAGAGTAGGATGGACAAAATTAAATTGAAGATGAAATGTATAAAAACCAATCTAATGTTCTGAGTCCATTATTGTTTTTATTTGTACTTTCGTAGTTATGTATTAATTATGGCACTGTCATGTTTAGGGCCTACTCCTATGTGCGATAGACCCGTTTTAGAATCCTTTTTGGATAACTATTTGGGAGCGGTTCAACTGCTCATTTGTTCTTCAGCAAGAGTATTGCTAGATCTGCTAAATTCCTTTGCTTCCTAGCATTAAGCTTGAAATCTCTTATCAGTCTTTGATGAGTATCCTATGGGAATATCATTTTATTGAGTTATATACTGCTAATCCAGAAATTGTCAACTGTTAAATTTGAGATTTATGTGGGATAAGAGTTAGGAACAGATCTGATTTTGACATTGAACTGTTGCCTCGTGTTTGAGTTTGATTGCAATCTAAGGCACTTGGGATTGGTTATCTTGCCATTGCGTGACTTAGATTTATGTAACAAAAAAGCAGAGGTATTTAATGTTCTGTTATGCGTGTGAGGAGGGAGAAGTTGTCATATTTTTTTCAAAATATGTTCTAGGGACGATTAGTAGGATAAAGTAACACTCAATTTTTGAATCAGATAGTATTTCAAAATATAAAACTTAAGTATCAACTCATATAAAAGGAACTATAATGGTCTCATCTGTCCATTTGAAGGCCTTTCAGGGTATGCATTTAAAGAAAGGTTGTGAGCTTCTTAAGGCTGTATGTTAATGAGGAGGGGAAGAGGATCAGGAAGAAAGGAGTGAACAATTATCGAGGTTATATTCCCAACTTATTTCACTGACTAACATCTCAGAAATTTCCAGGAGCGTTGTTTTGCACGCACCACATGATGATTCCTCTACCTGGTTTTACTCCAAGTAGAGAATAGATTTTCTCTCATTGAGTTAGTGCCAGTATGGAGTCGAACCTGGTGTAGCTTAGAGCTTCCTTAACAGAATGGGCAATAAGGGGCCTTAATGGAGTTGAACATAATAGGAGAGCAATTGAAGAGTTGCTGCGGAAGGGTTTCATCCAACGACCCTTTAGTACCTCTCTTTTGGGTTGCTCCTGTATTGTTTATGTGAAAGAAGAAGTATTGGAAGCCTGGACTTGTTTATAGGACTACAGAGACTGAACAATCGTTGACAGTTAAAGAACAGTATCTCTTCCCAGGATAGTGATTTGTGTTTGATCAGTGGTTGAGTGTGCTCAGTGTTTTTTCTTAAGATGACTTGAGCGGTCAGGTATCATCAGCTCAGGTATTAGAGAGGAGCGATATTGCAAAGACTGCTTCTTCGAGTACCAGATATTGGCATTATTGAGTTTGGAGAAGTAATGCCCTTTGGTTTGACGAGAATGCCGCCCTTTTGCAAGTATCTTATGGCATCTCATGAATAGGAACTTTCAGCCTTCCGGTTTTTAGATCTATTCTGTTGTATTCATGAGATGACATTACTTGGTACTCCCAGATGTAAAGGCATGCATGCAAATCATTTAAGGTCACGCTGATTGCCTATTACCCTTTAAAAAGATAATGACTTGTATGCTAAATTCTTCCAAATCGCCGGCTAAGTTTTTGGTTGAAGAGTGTTAATTCTGTGGGCATTCGGCTCTGAACTTCCTGAAGGGTGAAGAGATATCTGTTGCATTCAGTCATCAGCTGCGCTCGCAAGCAATTAGCAGCTGCCAATCCAAGACTCCCTGCCTCTACGTGCACTGAGGTTTAGGAGCTTTTTGGGTATTTGTGGCAGGTTACCTACAGGAGGTTGTGAGGGATTTTCACAGGATTCAGCAATGCCACTATCCAGATGACTCAAAGAATAGCAGTAAAGTTGAATTGGACAGCTCAGTGTGAGGAAACTTTTCAGAAGGTGAAGCAGTGTTTAATAACTGCTCCAGTGTTGACTATTCCTCATCGGGGACAGGATGGGGTTTCAGCTTTAAGTGATGCTCACATAAAGGTTGGTGTGTACTGGATGCAGAAGGGAGGATCATTGCCTTGTTCTAGGCCAATTGAGGAATTCCTGGAGGAATTACCCAACCCACGTATCTGGAGTTACAGCAGCTGTAGTTTTTGCCTTGAAGAGTCTGGAGGCATTACTTGTATATTGGAGTAGGATGTGAAGTTTTTAGCTGACCACCAAAGTTTGAAGTAATCTTTACTCAGAAGGAATTGAAATCATAAGGCAGAGGAGATGGCTTGAACTCAAAAGGAATTATGAGATTGATTGATATTCCAGATATCACCGGTCAAAGCAAATGTGGTTGCTGATGCTTTGAGCAGAAAGAATCATGGCTAGTCGAATGGAGCATGATTATCACAGCAGCAGGAGTCTGGATTAAGGGATTTGGGAGTTGGAGACTTTCTTGCGTTCAGCTCCAGATGATGCAGAAATATAAGGTTTTGAATGAGACTATAATATGTCAACCTTTCCGAAAGTGTTTACTGAGAAAGCTTGTGCCACTAGATCAGATTTAAGAAGACGATCCTGGAATGGTTAGGTGGGACACATTGAAGTGTGGTGTTCGAGTTTGATTGTGATGGATGCTTGCGACAATTATAAGGGCAGATTGTGCAATTTCCAGATGTAGATGATTTGAGGGGAAAGGGATATGTTTCTTCAAAAAGCTCACTACTTCCAGTGCTTACACCATTCACCCAGGTTATAGTAATAAGAAGTATCAGGATCTTGAAGGTGTTTTTGTTGCCAGGAATGACAGAAAAGTTTCATTGTAGCAGATACAGTATCCAAATGTATTTATGTCAAGATGGTTAAAAGCTGCTTGACAACCAGAAGCCAGGAAGATATCATACAGCCTCTACCCATTACCAGAGTGGAAATGGAAGACATTGCTATGGATTTCGTGGTTGGTTTACCAGACTCAGAAGAGGGAAATGGAACTTATTATGAGGTGTGATTATTGATAGTAACTTAAGTCTGCACATTTTATACCCTATTCAACATCTGATCCTAGTTGAAAAAGATTGGCAAGCCTGTATTGTTGATCAGATTGTTAAATTACATATGGAGTACGGAAGACTATTGTGTCAAACAGAGATGGAGATTTACTCCAGATTTTGAGAAAGTCAGAGCTTGGGCACAGTACTTTTAGTACAGCTTTCCACCCTCAGAACAGCATGGGCCAGTCAGAAAGAACAATTCCAGCCTCATAGAAGATTTTGCTGAGTATATGTGTTCTTTCTGTTCGAATCAGTTGGTAGGTAAGTGGGAAAGATATGTGCCTTTAATCTGAATTGCCTACATACAATAGCTTCCAAAGAAGTATGCGGTATGGCCTCCATAACGAGGCTTTATATATGGGAGAAGTGTAGGACACCTTTAAATTGGCTGAGACAGGAGGAAAGAAAGGTAATTGGTGCTATCTGGGTTGATGAATGCTACAGGATAAAGCATTAGATTGATCAAGAAGATTGAGGGCAGCTGCCGGGACAGACAGAAGAAATATTATGCTATAGCCATAGCACCGATCAGGAATTTATCGAACTGTGCTATGTGAGAGAATTTGTATTCCAAAGTCGTCCAGATGAAGGGAGTTGAAGAGATTTGGCCCAAAGCACCAAGGAAAACTGACAGTAGTCCCAGGTTTGTAGGCCCATTTGACGATATTCGAGAAAGGATTTTGGAAGGTGGCCCTCATAGCGTTGAATTCTACGCACTATGAGTGGAAGTACATAATGTGTTTCATATTTCTCCTTAAGGAAATATATTTTCAGATGAGGTTTCAGAGGATTGTAACAGATGTGGTAGACATTTCAAAGCCTGACTTGACTTTTGTTAATGAAAACCAGAGAGATTCTTGACTTTGAGTTAAACAGTATTGAGGAGCAGAAGCAATTGCCTTTGTTTAAGGTCACAACTATTGATTGGAAGCACGTTCGTTGAGAGAAGATGTTCACTATTGGGAGAAAGAGTCAGAAATGAGGGAGACTTACCCTTATCTTGTATTGGACTTCAAGGTATGATCATTTACTGACTCTGCATTTGTAGTTCCTTTTTTTAATTCGAGTGAGGGACGAAAATTTTTTTATAGGGTCTGTAAGTCATTGTCATCTTGTAAATTAATACGCCCGGAAAAATAACCTGGGGGCAGTACAGCCAGCTCCGGTTTTCTCCGAACGGCTTTAAAGCCCTTCATACCTACCTATGCTCTTTTTATTCGCCATGACTACTTTGGGCTAGTAGCGTCGAATGGATTCAGAGCTTTTTCAGCTTCGATAAATTTTTCATGCTGTTTCTGGATCTTTCGCTATATATAACATCTTATATGCGAGACAATCATTATATCTTTTTTAATTCCATCATACTCAGGCGATTGCCAGCGACGTTCCAACTGTATCATCTACAGAAGGATGTTAAACCAAATCACAGGTGCAAGCCAAGATTTAAGTAAAAAAATTTCTATTCAAGAGTTCTTCCTCCGGGAATTACATTTCTGTATCTGTCATTGCTAGGACATTACTCATTTTATAGCCAATCCAATTTTTTTACTAGTTCGATCCCAAGAGTATGTAGTGCATTATTTATGGCTTTTTATATATAATAATGATATGGAAAACTATAATAGATGATTGCATTCCGATACACATGTATCTTGTCAAGGGAATGTGGCCTGTTTTCTCTTTAGGCCCGAACCATCTGATTTATATCCCGCTATTAAGGAACAGTCTGGATTCGAAACCGCCATTGGCTCGGTGTATACAGAGGCAGAATGCATCTTTTGTATTATCATTGTGTAAGCAAGACACGGGAGAAAATTCTTCCCTACTCCCCTATAAATGGAGGTGCCATGAGTTATATTTTAGAAGTTCCTAAAAATACCCATTTTTTACTCCTCACTGTTTCTTAGTACGAATAGTCTAAAGGCCTTATTTAGTAATAATTTGATTATTGAATTTGAGGAGGGAGAGTGACAGATGTATTGGACTTTTAGACAAAAATGAGCTAATCGCCTAATGGATTAATAGCCTATTCTACGGGGAAAAAAAACCTCCAATTTGAATTTAAAGCCACATTTCGTTAGAACGCGGCGAGAGAATTTAATTTAGCCGTGTTCCTAAATAAGTTAATATTTTATATTTTAGAGGTTTTCTAATTAATTTCCTTAAAATCATAACTGTTTTATTCGTTAGGAAAAGTTGTGCCCAGTAAATTATGTATGTATTAATTAGGGATTTTAGGGAGGGTTTAATTATTTATGATTATCTGTGATGGATGTTTTAGGGAGATAGATGTGATGCAGGCGGAAGGGCTATAAGTGGTGAGTTGCCTTATAGATAGAGGTATGCTATGCTGATTTTAATTGTTTTTGTAGTCTCTGATCCGGTAGCGACCCCGCCCTTTTTCGTCATGTTTGTCTGCGACCCGCCGTTGCCGTGAGAGGCTATATGGATACTAATTTAGCCCGCTACCTAGCTTAATCACAGGCTTAAAAACTTTTTTTCATGGATTATCTTTTCTTGGCTTGGCATGACCTTTTTGGATAACTGATATGCATTAATATAGATGGCTGCTTCTTATCTAAAAGAGATGAATGAAAGAGGGATGCTTCTTCTTTCACACACTTCATTCTATACAAATTTACTGAAGTCTGTTCGTAGTTCCTTTACTGGAGACACGAATTCTGACTCAATCATTCTCCTTCAGTAATATTATGCGTAGATTGATCAGGGTTGCAAACAAGAACTTTTGTATAGGTAAATAGAGTGTTTCTTTTACTGTTATTGCACTCAGTACAATTAAGACCGAGAATGATCAACATTGCTTGTACTTCGGTTGCATTTTTGCCTATTATTAAGTATAATTTTGATTTACGGAAATAGGGTTGAAATTAATACAAAGAAAATCAAGTTAAAAGCCCAGCTATTGGAGATGATACAGGTGTTAAAGGTGGTTTGCCAATGGCGAGTATAGTGAGTGCAGAACAGATGCCAATTGTAATAATGTGAAATTTCCCAAGGAACCCTCTTCTGTATTTAGTAGTCATGGCGCTTGATATCTTGATGCAATCTATTTTTGTTGTGATCTTTACAAGGCTCATTTTAGTAGTTGCCAGTTCAGCAATAATAGCAAGATTGGTTTAGTTCACCAGTCACCATAAAGGGCCGAATTTCATGTGCATTTTTCTGTTAATGCTAATTCAACTCGGGAGTAAACAATATTGTACAGGGGTCCTCCTATACCATTTTAATTTTAACCTGTCAACATACAAGTTTTCTCTGTTATGGCGGCCGGCCCATGATAGTAGGAAGAGCCGGGAAAACATGTGAACCGTTTCAAAAACGGTGACCCCTTGAGTTTTGAGTTTACAACCACGCGGCCAACAAAGGTTTGCGAGGCGAACCTCTTGAGGGGGGCGAATGATGAAACGTAACCTAGTAGACCTAAAATCAATACCGAACATATCTGGGGGGGGGGGGTGGAAACCCCTGAATGGGGGCCCACTTGCTAATTGAAACAGCGGCTTTAGGAGGAAAAAATTTGAACTTAGGGTTATATTTAGGGATTTTGTAAGCCTCCTTTGGCCTTTAGTATAGTCTCTTGGAGATTAGGGTTAGGGGTTTATTTGAAGATTTTGCTGACATTTTGAGATTATAGGGTTTCTTTGTGGCTCTAAGCTTTGCTGGAGTTTTTGGAGGAGTTTCTTCCTCCGAATTTGAAGAAAAATTGTATCTTGCTTTGTTTTTCTTGTTTGTTGATTGAATCAATAACAGTATTTTTTCCGGTGTTAACTTCTCCATCTTGACTAAATTTTCTTTAGCATGTGTTGCTTGCTGAGGGTTTCTCGCTTGAAAATCAGCCTTTTATACTGACACTTCCCGACAATCGTGACCCGCTGTTTTTGCAATATCTAGTGCAGGTTGACCTTGCATGATATCAAACTAATACCCTTAGGGAAGTTACCTTAGCCCGCAAGCTCAAGTTACTCCTAGTGACATTTTCCTTGGTAGTTGATTTCAAATAAGTCAAATGATTAGTTTTTGGAATAGGTGCCTTTCTAAATTTGCTGATCTTACATTTTCTTTAAGCCACGTAAGTACAGATATCATAGTCTTTCATATGTCTTTTCTGTATTCTTTTGAAGGGCAATCATTAGGAACTTAACCCATGTTATCCCTGGACTATGTTAAATCTTCTCATGTCTTATACCACTAGTTAAGTCAGTAGATTAGCATACTGTATGGCTGGTCGGCTCTATAAATTTATACATCTGGTCGAGTCCTCTGTGACAAGTAATTGTCTTCTGTTGGGATCATGTTCTTGTGCAATTTCTTGTCTGCTTATATTGGCTGCTTATATTGGAAGTGATACAGGTGAGCTCTTCTGGATGGCAGAATTACCTGATAATTCTGCCTCACCATTTAGCAAGTCGGTTGTTTCTAGTTTCCCATACTGTGGACGGTTAACACTAGGCTTTGGAAATAGTTCTGACCATGTCTGTAGAAAACACTGTGCATTTCGCTCTTTGGCATCTTTTGCTTTGTGTATCAGCTTAAGCCCTCGGAATCTAGTGCATCATTTTCTCCACCGAAATCTGGTTATTGACACGCTTCTCCAATTGGTGCTATGATGGGAGTTGGTGAAGATGGAGTGTTTAACTACACAGCCTGAAATGCCGTTATGTCTCGGAAATGCTTATTAAGCTATTGATACTCGTTAATTCATTTTCTACTTGTTTAGAGTTCGGTATGGACCACAGCTTTGCGGTCAATACTGCATTTGCGTTAAAACAGCTTTTTTAATATATAAAAATTAAATATTTGTTAACTCAGAAAGCTATCTGGTATAAGAGAGCCAATAAATAATCTAAGTCCTGTCCGCAAACGAAGAGCGGTTAGAAAATACAAATATGGGAACTTTTGTTCAGCATGAAAAATTCTTTTCTTAATAAATGTCGTATGTAAAGAATGTGCATATTGGAACACGTAGGATACTTTCTTCTTGTTAAATTATGACTATAGTTACAGTTTAACTTAGCTTCGGGGAGAGAATTTACAAATGCTCAAGCTTGAAGATGCCCGATGGACCAGGTTAATATACCTTTTAGAAGTGAAAAACTAAAGGGATTGCAGAGGAAAATATTCTACCGAGATTGTTGATTCCCTCTTAAATATTAGTTTGCCAAAATTAGGAGCATTTAATTGATTTGATGGGAAGATCTAATTGGAATTAATTAGATTTCCTTATTTTTGTTTTGTCTCAAATTTTCTATTAAATTGAGTGTCGAGGGTTGTTGTTTAAGGTGGGCAATAGAGAGAGGCTCGTTGTTAATTTCTACTTTCTACCAAGTTTAGTAACAAACCCACCTAATGCTTAACCCATGGCTTCTTTTTCCCTGTTTTATATGTGGCCTTTTTAGGTGTTGTTCTAGAATAAATTTTGGGTTTTTAGGTGGTTGTTTGCGTGTTGTTTCTGGATTTAATGCAGTGGCTTTTGGCCTTTAGTTGCATCAAGTTTGGGTGGCTATTTTGACCCCTGGCTGCTTGTCGTGTGGCTGCTTTGCCCCTTCAGTTCCCCTTTGGCTGCTTGACCCATGGCTTCTTTTTCCCTGTTTTCTATGTGGCCTTTTTAGGTGTTGTTCTAGAATAAATTTTGTGTTTTTAGGTGGTTGTTTGCTTTTTGTTTTTTGATTTAATGCAGTGGCTTTTGGCCTTTAGTTGCATCAAGTTTGGGTGGCTATTTTGACTGTTTAGCTACCCTCTTTTCCCCTATAAATATTAGATGTTTTGGAATAAAAAGAGAGTTTTTTAGTGAAGAATGTGACTGATTTTTGGAGCCTAAACCTGTGGGTTTCTTCATGGAAAAGCTTGCAAGCTTGTTTCACTCCTCTCTTCTTCTAGGAAAGCTTGCGAGCTTCTCCTCCTTCATCTAAGCTTCTTATCTTTTTCGTCTCTCCATAAGTTCCCTTCCACTCGTATCCTTCTTCTCAATCCAAGAAAGCAAGTTTAGGTGTATGTTTATGTTTGTATTTGTAAGCATCAAAAGTTGTAAGTATCCTTTTTATATGTAATAAAGTTGTTGTTTTTGTTATTTCAAGAGTGTCTTTGTATCCTTCTTATTGTCCTAGGAATAGTTATCTTTTCCTTGCAAAAATTAGGGGCTTTTCCGAATTTTTGCATGCGTCACGGTATGTTGACGTCTTTCATAATTTTGTAATTTTTTTCCCTTTTGCATTGTTGGTCCAAAAATAGCTAGGTTGATGAATTAGAACCAAAGGACCTTTGTCATGTCAGAAAAGCATCTCTAGCTTCCATTAACTCCAAATGATACTGATGAAAGAGATGAAAAAAACATCTCAAAACTCTCTAAAATCTTTCTTGATGAATTCTTTCCTTTAACAGGAATTTCTATTTTTTAATAAGGCCTTGTAAAATTATAGGTATTTATACTCCCTTGATAACTTGGACTCGTTTTTTCCAGTTTGAACTCATTTTAGGTATTTAAAATAAAACTCATGAGAAATATAAGAAAATCATCTTCCAAATTTTTCTTGCATATGTAATAAGTGGTTGCTTAAAAAATACTTTTCTTAAGCAAGAATCTTGCTGGGAGTAAACATTTAATCCAAATAAGTAACACAGATTAAAGTTGAATAATAGAGCTCCAAGTCCAATATCCAGTGAAATTATGAGCATACCATCCATCAGGAAAGAGTAGAAGGACTTGACCGAATACATAACATGGGTTGAAAGGAGCCAATTACCACTTTTCTGGTCATTCTCTGAAGTAATATGAGTGATGAGAGTAAGAAGATTTCATTCTATCTTTTAAATGACAAGGAACGATTTCCTTCCACAAAATATGCCAACCTATGGAATAAATCAAAGTTATTATTAATTCTGGAAAAAGTATAGAGATCATTGAGCTCAGTAGAAGGGGAACAGTCATTAATCCACCTATCCTTCCAAAAGTTGATACTTAATGCAAACTCTTTGTAACACCCAAGTTTAGGTAAATATAATAAATTTTTATTTAAGAAAATTATTATCTTACTCTAAATATTAAGTACTAGTTTAAATAAAATTAAGTACCTCCTAATATCCTAATCACCGAACAAATGCATGCACCGAATGGTTAATGTAGAAGTTATCTTTTGTGGGCCCTTTAACCCAGTTTGAAGTTCACGCATGCAATGTATGTGGGAAGTAAAGTGAAGAAAAGGCAGTTATGTGTTGGGCCTCTCATCCAATTTTTCCTTCAGTTTGGAATTCACGCAAGCAACCGAGTTCGTTCTCTGTTTTGATTTCACGCAAGCCAACAGAGCAGAATTTCGGGTGAGAAACTGTAGTTGAATTTGGCACCGTGCACTGAAAGAAGAATCGGCTTTCATTGTAGGAGAAATCGGCGGCAGTGCGGGAATTAATAGGCATAATTAAATTGAAGTTATTTAAGAAACCTGTAGCAAAGATTTGAATTTAATTAATTGGATTCATGTAATAAATTGTAGCTTAATGTGAGTGTACAAACTGATTGAAGGAACGGTGATTTAGTGTGGTGTTTTGAAGCAGCGGAAAGAAAGAGTGGAAGAAAAGAATAACAGAAAGGAGGTAAGAAATTATAAGGTTTATTGGTATCTTTTAAATTTTCTAAAGTCAATAAAGTTTCTAAAGATAATAATCCCAATTGTAATTTTAGGATTCCTCGAGTATATGCATAAGGGAGGTTTTGAGGTAAAAGATTATGTTAGTATAAATTGAGTTTATGCAAATTTAGTTGAATGATAAATTATAGAAACTAAAGAGATTTTGAAGTGATTTGTGTAGGTTACATACAAAAGGAAAAGTGTAAGAGGTAGAAGGATTGAGGATTCAAATCTTCAATAACGTATGTAATGCAAATTAAATTTTAAAAGATAATTGTTATAAATTCTATACATGTATACTTGTAATTGATTGAATTAAATTGAAATATGCATTAAAGTTAATTATTTTGCTAAAGGATGTTCATAGCCAAGTTTCCATGTATGAATGATCTCTTATATATTTGAATCATAAAAGTTTCAAATAAAAGTTATTATGTTTATTTAAAGATTTTATTAATTGAAAATATCTTGGAAAGAAGCTCCACTCCTAACATATGGCATACATAGTTTCTTTATACAAATAGTATAACAGAAAGATCGTTATAAAAGCATGTTTGAAAAAGTATGAATTATGAATATGTGAAATATAGTGAATATAAATTTAAAGTAAAATTTGGCTATAAACTGATGTATAACTTATAATTGTAAGTTGGGCAAAAGGGATCCCAGAGAATATAATACATGCATAGCATATGGGAAAAAAATGACCCATAAAGAGACAAAAGGGATATTTAAGTTGTTCAATGGCGATAATGTCAGGTTTACTTGAGCTCCATTGAACATGCTAATGAATGTTTAGCAAAATCTTTAAAATACTAATATTGATATTCAGTATCGACTTCAAAATATCAAGTTTGTTTTATTTCTGATTTCAATGTTGTAAATTTTATAATCATGCAATTTAATTGCTATTTAAATTTGCATAACTTATTAAGTCTCATAGTTCACAAGTTATTTCATAATGGGTGTTGTTATAGGAAAAAAAAAAAGAAAAATGTTGATGCATAATAAGTTGCAAGTTATTTCATTTTATATGCCAGTGTTTAGCTTTGTTTGTAAGTCTACAACTGAGGTATGTAAACAGTTTAGTGGTTTAATATTTTGGGATTGTATTAATAGCTCTGTAAGTATTTGTTTGATGTAATTGGAGTTATTAGATGCTTTCATTTATATAGTAAAAGTAATGTTATTTGATGCTTTATATAAATATTCAAATAATGAAAAGTTTCTTATGTTTGGCACTCTACAAAATTGTTATGGGGTCTTGTGGGGTGTTACACTCTCCAATAAATATTAAGAAGAAAATGATGTATAACTTTATGTTAGGCCGGTCCACTGGACCGGTCCAAGTGAGACCGAGTTACGGGCGAAACAGTGGAGCTCTTTCGCCTCCTACGGATGTCGTGCAAGCCAAAAGTCTACGGGAGCCGTTTTAGGAAGGAATTTTGAGGAAGTTTAGGAGGGAAATTGAATGTAGGGACTGTTTAGATATTTCCTTTTGATTTGTATGCATTAAATACTTTTTTTCTTAGGGTTAGGGCATCTTAAATTTGGTTGTAATTTGATCTCTTAGATTTAGGTTTTCTTTGGGCTCTAGCAGCGTCTAGAGATTTGAGAGAGTTTGATCCTCCTCTCGAATTTAGGATCAATTGGATCTTGTTTGTTTTTCTTCCGTTAGTTGATTTCTTACAATAAAATATATTATTTTCACCGACTTTCATTAGATTTTGAAAGAGTTTCTCACTATTTTACAAAGATTGATAAGAAATATTTGAGATCTACAAGTATTTCCTATCAAATTGGTATCAGAGCAATTCTTGGGACCGCTGGTGGGCTATTTTTGCAAATTCCAACGGCTGTTCTTGGGTCGATAAAGAGGGAAAGTGTTGTTTAATGAAGGAAAAATCCAGATTTTTGTGTCTACAAAAATTCGAAAAACGATGGCAGCCAAAAAAGTGGACGCTTTGGAGGAGAGATTAGAATGAGAGATGAACCAAATCAAAACCACGGTGGAGGACAGAATTTCTTCCATGGAAGGGCAAGTTGCGAACTTACGGGAGATGATGAAGATGATGTTAGAATTCTACGATCAATCGGCTGCTTCCGTGGCGAGAGGGCCAGAATGACAGAATACAAATTCTAAAATCCATAAGGATGAAGAGGAGGTAGAGATCGTAGAGAGAGAAAGGAGAAGACCACATCTGGAGCCTTTCCAGAGGGAGGATAGAGGAGATAGGTTTGGGAAAAGGCAAGGGTATGGAGGGTTGGTGCAACAGGGCGCTGATTGGGAATGTAGGGAAGGGAATTATGGCCGCTTAGGGGCTTATTTTGAAGGGAATAAGTGAATTCGAAGGAGGTTATGGGTATGAAAGGGGAAGGTAAGATCGGGAGACTGGGGGGCGGGGGGTCGAACACTTGGAAAAGGGGAAACTATGGAGGAATGAGGGGAAACGGAGAAGATCAGAAGGTGGGGAAGTTGAAAATGCCTATCTTTGAGGAGGAGGATGCATATGGGTGAATCTATAAGGTAGAGAGGTAATTTGTCGTTAATGGGCTAACGGAGGAGGAGAAACTAACAGCAGCAGGCCTATGTTTGGAGGGGAAGGTACTGTCATGGTACCAGTAAAGGGACCAGAGGAGACCTATCAGGGACTGGAGAGAATTAAAGGACTGTATAATAGAAGGTTTCAAACCGACCGAGGAGGAGATTTCTATTAGCAGTTTTTTGCTCTGCCATAGCAGGGATTAGTAGCAAACTACCGGGAGCAGTTTGAGCACCTAGCCAGTAGGGTGGAGCAGTTATCAGTTACGATATTGGAAGGAAACTTTATGAAGGAGCTGAAGGTAGAGATCAGAGCGGCAGTGAAAATTCTAATGCCTCATGACTTGGATGAGGCCATGAAGTTGGCACAACTTGTGGAAAATCCGAAGAATCTAGAGAGGGGAGCCAGGGGCAGCAGCTCAGGAGGCTCTTACAGGACGACGACCACTCTTCTAGCACTCAAGGGGTCTGCATCAGGCAACATTAATGAAACCACCAGGGAGAAGCCAGTAGGAGGGAGTGGGAAAACTTTCAAGAGGCTGACAGAGTAGGAGAAGCAGGATAAGACGGCAAAAGGGTTATGTTTCTGGTGTGATGAGAAGTATACTCCATGGCACAAGTGTAGGGATCGAACACTTCAGGTTCTCACCGTCTGGGATGACGAAGAAACTGAGGGAGGTGAGAGAGAGATGGATGACAAGTTGCATCTAGATGTGGCGGAGGTCTCCCTGAATTCAGTAGTATGATTCACTTCGAATCATATGATGAACGTAAAGGGGGAAATAGCAGGCATGGAGGTGGTTGTATTGATTGACAGTGGGGCTACCCATAATTTCATTTCCACTCGGGTCGTCAACCAACTGGGAATGAAATTGGTCGACACCGGTTATTATGGGCTGATGATGGGTACATGGAAGGTAGAGAAAGGTCAGGGGATCTGTAGAGGAGTGGTGTTGACCATCCAGGAGATTCAGGTAAAGGAGAATTTTCTCCCACTAGATTTAGGAAGTATTGATGTCATCCTGGGGATGAAGTGATTGCAAACCTTAGAGGAAACCAATGACTATTGGGGAGCACTCAAAAATCCCCAAATTTTTGTTAGGAACAATAAAGAGACATAAATACTCAAAACTTGACAAAATATAACTAACAAAACAAAACATAACTTTAATATTATAAAATGACTTATAAACAAGGACTCTTACAAACTTTGACTTCAAAACAAAACATCCTAAACTTGCTTTCCAAGAGAAGAAGGATACAGGTGAGGTAGTACTTGCGGATAGAAGAAGAGGTTAGAAGCCAAGACGAAGTGGAGACAAGCTCGCAAGCTTTCTCAAAGAAGGAAGGAAGGAGGATAGTTGGACAAAGCTCGCAAGCTTTTCCAAACAACAAACATGCATGTTTCTATTCCAAAAATAACTCACATAAACTATCTAAAACAGCCACAAAACAACTCTATTTATAGGCACAAAGAAGGAATACAAACAGCCACCTAAAAGCAATATTTAAAACCATTAAAATAAGAAAATAAAAGGCCATAAGTCACTGAAAAGAAGACTAAAAGACTGCAGGAATTCTGGAGGAAGATTGCATAAAAACAGTGAAAAGGCTCATGGAAATCCTCCCAAACAGCCACCAAACCAGTCCCCAAAAAACTGTCCAAATTCTATCCAAAAACAGCTCCAAAAACTGTTCAAATACTTCATTAAATGAGGGTAATGAAAGACCAACAGCCACCATTTATAAATCCCAAACAGCACAGCAACAAAAACAGGGAATAAAGCCACATTTCCAAGTAGGGAAGTCACGGATTTCAGCCACATTCATTTCACGGTAAAGAGGGGGCCACGGGTAGTAAAGAAGGCAGCAAAACCGAATGGTCAGCAGCAACCCATGGGAGGAAAACCAGCAGAAAAACTGCAGCAGCCCAAGAGACAAAAGGAACATGAAAGGGCAAGAGAAAAGGGGGAAGGAGAAAAGACAAATTCAAGAATCAATGAGCTAATTCTTTAGTTCCATAAAAGAACTAAAACATAGCTCAAAATGAGCTAACTTTTAGCTCAAAATATTAATGAGCTAGCAAGCCAAAAATAAGTCAAAACCAAAATATTCATTTTGTTTTGACCCCCCCCCCCCCCCCCCTGTTTTGAACCCCCCCCCCCCTTTGCATGCATCATTCAACTACCTTAAATACGATCACCTTCACAGGAACATGAGCATATTTCCACCTTGAGGACAATGTGGATCTTTGGGAGTGGAGTATTATTAGACCGGTCTAGCAGGTCCAGGCGGGAACAACTTACAGGTGAAAAAGCGGAGCTCTTCTACCTCCTGTGAATGCCGCACGAGTCACAAGTCCACAGGAGCCGTTTTAGGAAGGAATTTTGAAGAAGTTTAGGAGGAAAATTGAATGTAAGGACAGTTTAGAGATTTCCTTTAGATTTGTATGCATTAAATAATTTGTTTTCCTTAGGTTAGGACATCTTGAATTTGGCTGAAATTTGAGATCTCTTAGATTTAGGTTTTCTTTGGGCCCTAGCGGCATCTAGAGATTTGAGAGAGATCGATCCTCCTCTCGAATTGAGGATCAATTGTATCTTGTTTGTTTTTTTTCAGTTAGTTGATTTCTTGCAATAAAATATACTGTTTTCCCAAATTTTTATTGGATTTTGGAAGAGTTTCTCGTTGTTTTACGAAGATTGATAGGAAATACTTGAGATCTATAAATGTTTCCTATCACTTTATTACCATCTTTAATAAAAATGAATCCTCACCAAGCATAGTTAATTCATATGGCTGAAGATGTTATATTGTTGTAATACTTACCCCAAATAATGGTTTCCTCAAAAAAGTATTAATGGTTGAAGCGAAAGTTTTTTTTAGGCTGAGATAATTTCCAATTATATTTGTTTAGTAGAGATACAGCTATCACATTAGTCATTAACACTAAGGCCACCTTTAACATAGATCTACAAATATTCCTACACTTGGGCATTACTAAAAACACCCTCTTCCTTTTTACCTTTCAAAAAAAAGCTCCTAAAAATCCTTTCAATTATTTTATAACCTAATTTGGCATCCAAAAATATATATATAATAAACATGAATAAAAGAAAGTAATGAGCAAATAAAAAGAATCTAGAAACTTTAAAGAGGAAGATGAAGATTAACCATATCAAAATCTCGCGGTTATGTCATCCCTGGTTATTATGGGCCCTAACCTACTTAACGAAGGTAGTCAATAAAACCTTACTGAAAAAAATCATTGCAATAATCATGAGTAGCATCATCTAAGAGAATCATTTAAACATAAGTTGGATATATTATTTGCACGAATATTAAATAATTAGATCGCATGAAATGTTTTATTTTTAACATTATCATTTACATGTCTCAATTTCTAGACGAAAAAAGTAAAGGGTTGCATTAGGTAGTCGATAGCCAGCGTAAAACTTGTCGAATAATCATGACATGCATCATTAATACATTGTGTTAATGCTAGGGTGTTCACTTGAAACAACATGTTGTATGGCCTAAATACAACAATAAGTGTGCGAGGGTCGCTGCACTGGCGCCTAGGTGCAGTGTTAAATAGGCAAGGGTTTCCACATCATGGACGAATGTAGGAAAAAAATCTAGTCCATGAAACTAAAATTAGGATAGAAACTTTGAATATAGGTACCCTCATATGCAAATTAATGAAATTAATAAATATTATGATTCATAGGAAAATTTATATTTTAAGTATTCAGTAAACTAAATGGATTAGAGAGAAGGCTAAGCAGACTGATAGTTTAAGATTTAAACTATGGTATTCTGGTAAGTCATACTAGAAATGATGTGTTATTATAGATAAGAGTTTAAAGGATAATGTTGTAAAAACTAATAGAATTGAAGATATAATTATAACTTTAAATATTATTGTTAATGCTAAAATTATTAACATTATAAGTGTTTATACTCTTTAAGTCGGTTTGAATATGGATTCAAAATTAAAATTTTAAAATGACTTAGAAGAATTAATACAAAAGATATCTCTTGAAGAAAAAAATTTATTGGAGGAGATTTCAATTGACATGTTGGTAAAGGGTAGATGATTTTAAAAGCATTCATGGTAGTTATGAGTTTGGAGTAACTAATGAAGATGGGAAGACTATTAGATATTTCTTCAGCTTATGATTTATAATTGTTAATACCTTATTTAATTAAAGATATGAGCATCTCATCACTTATAAGAATGGATATAATAAAACTTATATTGATTATTTTCTTACAAGAAAAATAGAACGTTTAGATTGCAAAGTTTCTAAAATTATTCTAAGTGATAGGTTATGTAACCAACATCGCTTATTAGTTTTGGACTTTAAAATAGATTGGCAAAAAATATAAAATAAAGTAAATGTTATTCTAGGATTGTCGAACCAAGCAATAAACCAGATCAGTTTTCAAGCTTTTCTGGCATATATTTATTTAAGGTTCAATTTTCTAATATTTTTATGGATTTAATTTTATTATTTTTTATAAAACAAATATTATAACAATATAATGATAGGAGTAAGACAAAGATAAATACCAAAAAATGACAAAATTTATAAAAAAAAATACAAAACCCAAATACATATAGCATAAAACCAATGAAAAAAATCATCCATTAATTTACATATAGCATATAATGATAGGAGGACTCCTTTATTAGATTTAAACGAGAATTTGGCTTTTAATAGGACACAATGGAGAAAAAGGATTCATGTAGCCGACCCTACGTAGTGGGATAAAGGCTTGATGTTGTTGTTGTTGTTGTTGTATTAGATATTAAGAAGGGCGAAAGATATCTGTATAAGTTAGCCAAATATAAATATAATAGTAAAGATTTAGTTCAATTAAAGTATATTAAGGATGAGGATCAAAAAATGTTTTTTATTAGAAGAGGATATTCAACAAAGGTAAATGAGATATTTTTATAAACTTTTTAATGAAGATTATGAGAATGTGATTGACTTTAATGACCTTAGCACCCTAAATTAAAATAAATATTTTTATTTTTATTGGCGTATTAGTAAAACTGAAGTTAAAGAGGCTTTAAAGAAAATTGTGTGAAAAAGCTGTTGGACCTGATGATATTCCTATATAGGTATGGAAATGCTTAGGAGATGAAAGAATTTCTTGGCTAGCTAAACTTTTTAATATTATTTTGAAGACTAAAAAGTTGTCAAATGAGTCGAGAATGAGTTGTATCGATTCCTATTTTTAAGAATAAAGGTGATGCATAAGATAGTGTAAATTATAAAGGAATTAAGTTGATGTGTCATACTCTAAAACCATAGGAAAGAGTTATAGAGCACAGGTTGCGACGTGATACTAATATTTCTAAAAATAAATTTGGATTCATACTGGTTAGGTCTACTATAGAAGCTATACATTTATTGAGAGGTTTGAGGGAGAAGTATAGAGAGAATAAGGAGGATCTACATATGTTTTTTATTGATTTAGAGAAAGCATATGACAAAATTCTAAGAGAAGTGCTATGGAGAGTTCTACATAAGAAAAGAGTTTGTAATGTTTATATTCAAGTCATTAAGGATATATATGTAGGAGTTGTTACTTGTGTTCAAACACAATGTGGTTTGACCAAGTATTTTCCTATATCAAGGATCAGCCTTAAGCCCATATCTTTTTGCTTTAATCATGGATGTTCTCACTAAACATTTGCAAGAGGTTGTACCATGGTGTATGTTTTTTTGTTGATGATATTCTTCTTGTTGATAAGATTAGAAAGGTTGAAGGTAAACTTGAATTATGGAGGTCAATCTTAGAGTCTAAAGGCTTTCGTTTGAGTAGATCTTAAATTGAACATATGGAGTGTAATTTTAGTAATAATAGATCAAGTGGGTGGGTTGTGACTTTGGGCGATCAAATCATTAATAATAGTACACGTTTTAGATATATTTGGTCTATTGTTCTGAGTGATAGTGAAATAGATGTGGATATTATTAGTAGAATTCATGTTGGATGGTTGAAGTGAAGGAATGAATAGGGCTTGTTGTGTGATAGAAAAGTCTCACTCAAACTTAAGAGAAAATTCTATAAGATGGTGGTTAGACCTGCAATGCTGATGCAGAATGTTAGTCATTAAAAGAGAAACATAATATCAAGTTAAATGTTGTAGAGATGAGGATGCTCAGATGGATGAGTGGTTTTACTCTTAGAGACAAGATACGAAATGAGCATACACGTGAAAAGGTTTGAGTGCTCTAGTGAAAGAAAAGAATAGAGAGAGTCGCCTTAAATGGTTTAGTCACATAAAACGACGACCTTCTGATGACCCGAATAGGAAAGTAGATGCATTAGATTTGGATTATGTTAAGGTAGAGGTAGACCTAAAAAGACTTTGTTAGAAAATATTAGAAACGACCTTTCCTTATTAGACTTAAATGAGAATTTAACTTTTAACTGAACATAATGGAGAAAAAGAATTCATGTAACCGACCCACATAGTGGGATAAAGGCTTGGTGTTGTATAAAAAAGTGTTTTAAAATCTTGTTATAGCCTTCAAATGTTTTCTTTTTGTATTTATAATAAAGTATATTAGGTTGGTAGTAGTAGCATTACAAACCAGGGACATTACATTGGTACTTCTGATCAGATTACTATAAAGCAGTGGTACATTAGTTTGGCACTCAATACATTAGTCAAATTGGTAGTAGAAGCATTACTTGGACAGGTTTGATTGCTCAAACAAATTCACACATTACTATCTTCACTACTAACAAAGTAGAAATAAGACCATGGATAGTTGACATTAGTGCTTCTGATCGCATGATAGAAGATGTTGCCCTTCTCCAAAATTACAAACTAGGTAGTGTCCACTCACATGTCCGTATTGCTGATGGTCAAAATTTAAAATTGCTAAAACAGGTTCCAACCAACTTACTAAAGAGTTGTATCTCAACTTTATCCTCCATGTTACAAACTTGGATTGTAATCTTTTTTCTCCATTAGTAAATTGGCTCATGACATTCAATGTATTACAAAATTTTATCCAAACTCATGCATTTTTTAGGACTTGAAATCGAGGAAGATGGTTGATAGTGCTAAATTTGATCCGGGCTTTATCTCCTCCCTTATGTCAGATCTTTAAACCAAGTTTCTCAAGCAAGTTGCATACACTCTCAGAGTCTGCTAGAATCTTTCAATTTTATGTCAAATTCCAATGTCCAAATCCAATAAAGATAGTTTAATTATATTGTTATACTATCGTTTTAATCATCCTAACTTTGTGTATCTTCTAAAATTGTTTCCCAAATTATTTATCAATAAATTCAACATCTTTTCATTGTGAAACTTGTCATATTGCAAAACATACTCAAAAGTATATCCTCAAATTTCATATAAACCTGCAACTATCTTTTATTTGATCCATAGTGATGTGTGAGGTCCCTCAAGGATAAAAAATATTTCTAGCACTCAAATGATTTTTTACATTTGTTAATAATCATACAAGGGTAAATTGGATTTTCCTTATATAAAAAAAAGTCTGAGGTCGGGCAAATTTTTCAAACCTTCAATCTTATAGTTCAAAATCAATTCAACTCTCGAATTCAGATACTCAAGCTAGAAAATGCTAAGAAATACTTCACTAGTAGTCTCAATATCTACCTTCAAAACCATGGGAATATCCATATAAATTCTTGTTTTGACACCCCTCAACAAAAATGAGGTGGTTGAATGCAAGAATAGACATCTATTGGATGTTGCCCGATGTCGGAGGGGAAGGGAGTCATTCTCACAGCAACTTATGTGATCAATCGTTTGTCATCCAAAGTCCTTAATTTTCAAGTCAATTTCTTCTGTCAAATTTTCCTCACACCCGACTAGCTTCATCTGATTTACCTCTCAAGGTATTTGATCGCATGGCATTTGTTTGTGTATCCTCAACGCCGTACCAAATTTGATCCTAAAGCTAATAAGTATATTTTTAGGGTACTCTATAACTCAAAAAGGATACAAATATTATTCTCCAACCAACAAAAGATTTTACACCACCATGGATGTCTCTTTCTTTGAACATGTGTCCTTCTATCCCACATCTCATGCCCAAGGGGAGAGCACAAATGAACATAAGGTTTGGGAGTTCTTTCTTGAGTTTGTGTCATTTGCCCATTTAGAGTCACCAAGTTCTTATCAACCCGTGCTTGTGCCCAAAGACCGCATACAATACTTGTCCACACCCATGCATTTCAGTCATCAGTTGTAAAACACGAAAATAACGATCGTAGGTCATCGCACGCTTTTCGATGCATCGCGACAAGACTTAAGTGAAAATTTTGAAGTTAATGAAATTCGGCGAAAATAATTTTATAAAATCCTACGCAAAATTCTGATCATTTTGATATATATTACTTATAGTTAATTTTGAGTATTTTGAGAAATAAAAATTATGGAAATCTCTAAATACCGATTTTACCCCTAAGCGAATAAAATGACAAATTTACTTAAGTGAGGGCAAAAAGGTCATTTGGCATTTTCCTTTTCTCCCCTATTATACTAACCGAACCCCTCCCCCTCTTTATTCACGCTAATCGGCCGAAACCGAGCAGAACGAACGTACAAGGGGCAGATGGACGGGCTAGGGCTCAGCGACAGACTCTCCGGTATGCGTTTTTCCGGCGAGAAAATTAGGGGAAATCGAATAGGAGGTCAAGGGAAGAAGAAAGTATGTTTTAATTTAGAAGAATCCCTCTCGTTCTCTAGATTTTGGAAGAAGAATTTTCTAGGGTTTAGGAAAAACATTGAATTTCTTTACGAAATCGATAGTAAATGTTAAGGAAGGTATTTGAATGATGAAAATGAAGTTTCAATTAATTCTAAGGAGATTTTGAAAATTAGGGCTTTTCTCAAAACTAATTTTCCTTTGAAAATGCTTTCACGAATGTTGTTCTAAATATCTTTAGGGATGTTTTTAAAGAGTGAAACTTAGGATTTTTATACAAAAAAACATTTTTGTAATTTTGAATTATTTTAAATCTGAAAATTAATTAGGGTAATGATTAATTAAGTTTAAGGAAAACTTTGGCATGATATTAAGGTGTAAAAAATGAAATTAGGTTTCCAAAAATTTGAGTATTTAAAAAATCCGAAAATAATATTAATTATTATCAAATATTAGGGTGACGAATAAGAAAATTCAAGATCCTTTAATTGAAAATGATTAACTTTATGAAAAGTTTCGATAAACTTTAATGTAAATATTGATGACATTTTCCTTATGAAAAATCTTAGGTTTTGAACATTAAGGGGGACGACGTCGTGCGTCGTAGTGGTTGCTTTGCAAAACTTGCGAGGTAGGTACTTGTATTTAAATTAAATTCATGTCTCTAAACTCTCTAAATTTACTTTGATGTTAAATAAAACATGTTTAGTTTATAAATATTCTATTTCATTCAACTATCACATTTTTAAGTTTTCTTTATGTTATTATGCAATAAAGATTGTATATTTGCTTATTATCACATAACTGAAATTTTTAGATAGACATGAGAACAATTATGCATGAAATGAGTTAAACGAACATATATGAATTTCTGAATAACTTAAGCCCTATGAGATCTATTATGATTACATGTGCATGTTGATCCGGAAGTGCCAAAAATTGTAATGGGATTCTATGAAGCCAAATGATAAAAGGGCTTGCAAAAGTCAAATGATAATGAGATTCTTCGCAGCCAAATGGTGAAGGAAATGACCAAAAGACTATATACCTAATCAGAACAAAACTCTGGTACTTCCAGGACGGGTGTTTATCATATTATGATTATGAAATTTATGCATTTAATGAAATTATTTATGAAAAAGGAAAGTTTATGAAAAAAAAATAAAGAATGATATGTAAAAAGGAAATGTATTAAGAAATAATTATTGAAAATGTTTTATAAATTTATGCATAAATGTTTATTATAATCTTTTACTGTTTCATGCTTAATGACATGTTTAAGGAAGATAAGAAAAATAAGTCATGAATTTGAGATAAATACATGTTACTTGTTGAGCGTTAACTCATCCTATATTTGAAAATCTTTTTCAGGAGAACTGTTTAAGAAATATTGGCAACTAGACGTTAGTACAACTACCGTCGTAGAGGACCTTAGGAAAAAAGGTTCTTTTTATGTTTTCTGTTGAGTTTGAGTTCAGTTGTTTGTACATGTGTTTGATGGAGTTTATGTATTTGTGTTGCAGTTAATGCTTTTAATGGTTGTGGTTGAGAAGAAAATATTGGATCACTATTTGAGTTTGATGTTTTTAATGGCTCTTTCTTAAATTATGTGGATGATGTTTTATGTTATACCTTTTATGAATTGAACTTTATGATGCAAATATTTTATATGATTTTTCCATATGGCTACATGCTCTCGCCCCGTTAATTCGGGCTAGCCGAGCCGGGTCGTGACAAGAGTGGTATCAGAGCCAAGTTTTAATAATGATTGATGAAAGTGCATATAGGATGATTGAATGAGTCTTACAATGTGTAGGAAGTATGAACTTTATGAATTATTTCGCCTTATGATTGATGTATTTTATCTCAGGAATATGGATCCTGAGTATAATGCCACTGATGGCATTAATGTAGAGGAAGGGAGGGAGCTACTAGAAGTAGCAGAACCTCAGAGGAATAATGATAACAATACTATGGAGTCATTCTCTCAGATGATGAAAACAATGACTCAGATGATAAAGACCTCCCAAACTCAGAGCAGTGGCAGTGAAAGTGGAAGTCGCTCCATGAACAAAAATCTGAAACTATTTCAGGATATGAAGCCTCCATTATTTTCAAGTGGCGGACATATAGAGGCAGAAGACTGGCTGATGCGGATAGAAAAGATTATGGAGGGCATGTCTTGCCCAGAAGATAGGAGAGTGACACTAGCTGCTCATGCCTTTGATGGCGAGGCAGAAAGATGGTGTAGGAGTCAATTTTTAGAGACCTTTGGAGGAAGACCAAGCAGCCAAGTTACTTGGGAGGAGTTTGTGAGAGTATTCAAGGGCTGGTATGTGTCTATGTCAGCCGAGAGATATAGCAGGATAAGTTCAACAGATTGATTCAGGGAGATCGATATGTTTCTCAGTATGAGACAGAGTTCATAATGTTGTCCAGGTATATCCCACACCTAATACCTAATGCTGAAGAGAAATGTCACCACTTCCTGAATGGGTTAAAGGACATGATAAGGCAGCCACTCATTCCTTTTGAAATAGAAAATTATTTTATTTTGGTGGAAAGAGACATAATAATTGAGATGGACATGCATGCAACTCAAAAGATGAGGGATCTTCATAAAAGGAAGATGGAGGGCAGGTCAAAACCCTCCCAGTTTGCTCAGTCTTCTCAATCTAGGGTTTCTACTTAGAAGAAGCCCATATCCAGCAACTCTGACAGCAGTGCTTCAACTGCTACTTTATACAATAAGTGTGAGAGAATGCATAAGGGAGAGTGCCTTTCTGACAGTAATACTTGTTTATGGAGCCATCAGCCTTAACATATGGCAAAATCTTACCCTCTTTTGGGACAGAGATCTGCTACAAAGGTCAGGTCAGGCAACAATACACAAAGGACAGCTGGTAGACCAAGAGCTGTGGAGTCTATAGCTTCTATGCCTTCTCAAGGTCAGACTCGTTAGAATGTTCAACCTCGAGCCTATGGATTGTCCCAACAAGAAGCTAAGGGGTCTCCTGACGTTGTTATAGGTACGCAATTTAATTAAAGTTCAATAAAAGATTTTATATGACATGAACGAATAATGAATGGCATATTTTATAAATGAATGTTGTACTTGTTTATGATTAGGGACAATCCTTATGTGTGATAAATCTATTAGAATTCTGTTTGATATTGGAGCATCACACTCCTTTATTTCAGAAGAGTTTGTTAGATCTGCAAGTTTGCTTCCTACAATTATGTTGAAGTCACTATCAATTTTAATGCTTAATGGAAATTATATGAAAGCTAAGTAGAAATGTCATGTGGAATTGAGGATTTGTGATAAGAACTTAGAGGAAAATCTGATTGTTTTACCCCTATTTGAGTTTGATGCAGTCTTAAACATGGATTGGTTATCTTGTCATTTTGTGACTATAAATTGCAACAAAAAGGATGTTAAGTTTTGTAAGCCAGAAGAGAAAATTTTCAAATTTCAATGGGATAAAGAGGTAACTGCTATGATTGTGTCATCCCTAAAGGCTTTTCAGATGTTAAAGAAATGTTATGAAGGCTTCTTGGCCTATGTTAAGGAAGAAAAGAAGACAGAAAAGGAGCTGAAAGATATGCCAATTGTTTAGGAATTTTCAGAAGTATTTTCAGATGATTTACCTGGCTTACCTCCAAGTAGAGAAATAAATTTCTCTATTGAACTGGTGGCAGGAGTTGAACCTGTTGCAAAGGCTCCATACATAATGGCAATGAAAGAACTTAAGGAGTTGAATGAACAATTGCAAGAACTGCTTGAGAAAGATTTCATCAGGCCTAGTACCTCTCCTTGGGGTGCTACTATACTGTTTGTGAAAAAGAAAGATGGAAGCTTAAGACTCTATATAGATTACAGATAGTTGAATAAGTTGACAATGAAGAATAAGTACCCTCTCCCAAGGATAGATGATTTGTTTGATCAGTTGGAAGGTGCTTCAGTGTTTTCCAAACTTAATTTGAGGTCAGGGTATCATCAGCTCAAGATTAGAGAGGAAGACATAGTAAAAACTGCTTTCAAGACTCGATGCGGGCATTTTGAGTTTACAGTGATACCTTTTGATTTGACAAATGCCCCTGCAGTGTTTATAGGCCTCATGAATAGAATCTTTAAGCCATTTTTGGATTTATTCATGATTGTGTTTATAGATGATATACTGGTATATTCCCCAAGTGAAGATCTCCATGCAAATCATTTAAGAGCAGTGTTGCAAACCTTGAAGGGGAATGAATTGTATTTTAAGTTCTCCAAATGTGAATTTTGGTTAAGAAGTGTGAAATTTTTGGGACATGTGATCACTGATGGGAAGATATTTGTGAATCAGCATAAGGTGCAAGCAATAACAGAATGGCCAAGACCAGCTACAGTGACTGAGGTTTGAAACTTTTTGGGATTGGCAGGATACTACATAAGGTTTGTTGAGGGCTTTTCACAGATAGCTATGCCACTATCCAGATTGACTCAGAAAGCAGTGAAGTTTGATTGAACAGCTTAGTGTGAGAAAGCTTTTCAGAGGTTAAAACAATGTTTGATAACTGCTCTAGTGCTGACTATTCCCTCAGGGTCAGATGGATTTCAGCTCTACAGTGATGCCTCACATAAAGGGTTGGGTTGTGTATTAATGCAGAATAAAAGAGTCATTGCATATGCATCTAGACAATTGAAGAATCATGAAAGGAATTACCCAACCCACGATTCGGAGTTAGTTGCAGTAGTTTTTGCCCTAAAGATCTGGAGGCATTACTTGTACAGAGTTCGGTGCGAAGTTTTTACTAACCACCTGAGTTTTAAGTATATCTTCACCCAGAAGGAACTGAATTTAAGGCAAAGGAGGTGGTTAGAACTCATTAAGGATTATGAGTTGGATATTCAGTATCATTTGGGTAAAGCAAATGTGGTTACAAATGCTTTGAGCGGAAAGAATTCAGGTAGTGCAAACTAGGGGTGTCAATTCGGGTCAACGGGTCGGGTTCGGGTCGAACCCGAATTGACCTGGTTCTAAACCGGTAAACCTGAACCCGACCCGTTTTTGCAAACGGGTCGGACATTTCAACCTGGACCCGACCCAGCCGAGTTGCCTGGTTGACCCGACCCAACCTGTGCGGCAAGAACGGAGCTCGCGACTAGGACTGCAATCAAACCAAACGTTCGACGAGCTACTCGTTGTTCGGTTCGATTAAAGCTCGTTTGTGATCGTTTATAGTTAAAAAGAAATTGTTAAATATGTTCGCGAACAAGCTCGATAAGCACTAAACGAACGAACATGAACTGAACATGAACCGAACATGAACACTCATTAATTTAAATGAACCAAACATGAACACAAACAATAAAGCTCGAATAAACATGAATCAAACTTGAACAAGCTGATATTAAATGAACACAAACATGAACACTCACATACTCGGCTCGGCTCGGTTCGTTTGCAGCCTACTCGCGACAGTGCGAGTGCAGACAGGCTGCTGGACCGCGCATGGCGTGCTGCATGCGGAAGGAGTCTGCTGGACCGTGCGACCGCGCGAGTTCAGACTTCGGGCGGAGTCCGGATCCGGCATCCCACGAGATCGCACCGCATGTCCGAGACGGAGTCGGCAGAACCGAGCTATGCAGCGCGAGCGAGCGGATGAAGTCCGCGGGAATGTGCGACAGCGGGCGATGGCGCTAGCGCTGCAACGGCATCATCACGAGTGCGGGCGGAAACTGAGATGGACTCGATTTTTGGGTCAGTATCGGGTTGATTTCGAATTTTCGGGTCAACCAGACCCGTTTTTGAAACGGGTCTAAAATATGAACCCGAACCCGACCCATTTGCTAATCGGTCAACCCGAACCCTGATTTTTCCTGATCAGGTCCGGGTTGGGTTTCGAGTCAGGTCAAAAATTGACACCCCTAATGCAAACTGGATGATTACTCGACAGCAAGAATTGATTAAGGAATTGGAGAAGTTGGAGATCTCAGTGGTTCAGCCCAATGATGCAGAAATTGTGTTGTTGAATCAGACTATTATACAATCAACCTTTCCAAAAAAGGTACGAGAAGATTTGCCACATGATACAGATTTTAAGAAGATACTGGATATGGTTAGTGTGGGACACACTGAAGACTTTGAGGTTGATGATGAAGGATTACTTCGTTATAAAGGCAAATTGTGCATACCAGATCTGGATGACCTAAGGAAAGAAATTCTTCAAGAATCTCATTATTCTAGTTACACCATTCATCCGAGTAGTAACAAAATGTATCAGGATTTAAAGGAGGTGTTTTGGTGGTCAGGAAAGAAGAGAAGTGTGGCATATACATTATCAAAATGTACTCCATGTCAGATGATTAAAGTGGAACATCATAAACCAGGAGGATTTCTACAACCCTTACTTATACCTGAGTGGAAATGTGAAGACATTGCTATGAATTTTATGGTTGGTTTACCCATATCCAGAAGAGGATGTGATGCTTTATGGGTGGTAATTGATAGGTTAACTAAGTCAGCACACTTTTTACCTATCAAATAGTTTGATCCAATTGAGAAATTGGCAAGCTTATATGTTAGTGAAATTGTCAGATTACATGGGGTACCTAAGACTATAATGTCAGAAAGGGATAGAAGATTCACTTCCAGATTGTGGAAGAATGTTCAAAAAACTATGGGCACTAGGCTTATTTTTAGTACAACTTTTCACCCTCAAACAGATGGACAATTAGAAACATCCATACCTTAGAAAATTTGCTTAGGTTATGTGTTTTGGATTTTGGTGATAAGTGGGAAACATATGTACCACTGATTAAGTTTGCCTATAACAATAGTTTCCAAGCAAGTCTTGGTATGGCTCCTTATGAGGCTTTGTATGGGAGAAGGTGTAAGACACCTTTAAACTGGGCTGAGACAAGGGAAAGGAAAATTATTGGTGCAGATCTAGTTGATGATGCTACAGAAAAGATCAGGTTGATCCGTGATAGATTGAGGGCAGTACAAGATAGACAGAAGAAACACTATGATGCCCAACACCGACCTGTTGAATTTGAAGTGGAAGAGTTTGTATTTCTTAAGGTCAATCCAATGAAGAAAGTAAAGAGATTTGGCAAAACAGGAAAGTTGAGCCCAAGATATGTAGGTCAATTTGAGATTTTAGAAAGAATTGGAAGTGTGGCCTGATTTTGTCAACTCATATGAGTGGAGTACATAATGTATTCCACATCACTTCTTTGAGGAAATACATTTCAGATGAAACTAAGAAAATCAGTACGGAATCAATTGATATTCAACCGGATTTGACCTATGTGGAGGAACTAGAGAGAATTATTGATTATGATGTTAAGCAGTTGCGGAGAAGAATAATCCCTTATTTAAGTGCATTGGATGCACAGTTCAGAAAAGGATGCCACCTGTGAGAAGGAATCAAAAACAAGGGAAAACCATCCTCATTTATTTGGCTAAGGTATGACTTTATTGTAACTTTACTGTATATAATTTCTTTTAAATTTCGAGAAAGAAATTTTTATTATGAGGGGAGAATTGTAAAACCCGAAAACGACGATCATAGGTCGTCGCACGCTTTTCGATGCGTCACGACGAGACTTAAGTGAAAATTTTGAAGTTAACAAAATTCGATGAAAATAATTTTATAAAATCCTACACAAAATTCTGATCATTTTGATATATAGAACTTATAGTTAATTTTGAGTATTTTGAGAAATAAAAATTATGAAAATCTTTAAATACCGATTTTACCCCTAAGCGAATAAAATGCCAAATTTACTTAAGTGAGGGCAAAAAGGTCATTTGGCATTTTCCCTTTCTCCCCTATTATACTAACTGAACCCCTCCCCCTCTCGATTCACACTAATCGACCGAAACCGAGCGGAACGCACGTACAAAGGGCAGACGGACGGGCTAGGCCTCGGCGACAGGCTATCCGGCGGCGTTTTTCTGACGAGAAAATTAGGGGAAATCGAAGAGGAGGTCAAGTGAAGAAGAAAGTATGTTTTAATTTCGAATAATCCCTCTCATTCTTTAGATTTTGGAAGAAGAATTTTCTAGGGTTTAGGGAAAAGTGGAAAACATTGAATTTCTTTACGAAATCGATAGGAAATGTTAAGCAAGGTATTTGAATGATGAAAATGAAGTTTCAATTAATTCTAAGGAGAATTGAAAAATAGGGCTTTTCTTAAAACTCATTTTCCTTTGAAAATGCTTTCACGAATGTTGTTCCAAATATCTTTAGGGATGTTTTTAAAGAGTGAAACTTAGGGTTTTAACACAAAATATTATTTTTGTAATTTTGAATTATTTTAAATCTGAAAATTAATTAGGGTAATGATTAATTAAGTTTAAGGAAAACTTTGGCATGATGTTAAGGTGTAAAAAATGAAATTAGGTTTCCAAAAATTTGAGTATTTAATAAATCTGAAAATAATATTAATCATTATCAAATATTAGGGTGACGAATAAGAAAATTCAAGATCCTTTAATTGAAAATGATTAAGTTTATGAAAAGTTTCGATAAACTTTAATGTAAATATTGATGACATTTTCCTTATGCAAAATCTAGGTTTTGAACATTAAGGGGGACGACGTCGTGCGTCGTAGTGGTTACTTTGCAAAACTTACGAGGTAGATACTTGTATTTAAATTAAATTCATATCTCTAAACTCTCTAAATTTTCTTTGATGTTAAATAAAACATGTTTAGTTTATAAATGTTCTATTTCATTCAACTATCACGTGTTTAAGTTTTCTTTATGTTATTATGCAATAAAGATTGTATATTTGCTTATTGTCACATAACTGAAATTTTTGGATAGACATGAGAACAATTATGCATGTAATGAGTTAAACGAACATATATGAAGTTATGAATAACTTAAGCCCTATGAGATCTATTATGATTACATGTGCATGTTAATCCGGAAGTGCCAAAAATGATAATGGGGTTCTATGGAGCCAAATGGTAAAAGGGCTTGCAAAAGTCAAATGATAATGGGATTCTTCGCAGCCAAATGGTGAAGGAAATGGCCAAAAGACTATGTACCTGATCATTACAAAATTCTGGTACTTCCGGGACGGGTGTTTATCATATTATGGATATGAAATTTATGCATTTAATGAAATGATTTATGAAAAAGGAAAGTTTATGAAAAAAATAAAGAATTGTATGAAAAAAGGAAATGTCTTAAGAAATAATTATTGAAAATGTTTTATAAATTTATACATAAATGTTTATTATAATATTTTAATGTTTCATGCTTAATGACATGTTTAAGAAAGATAAGAAAAATAAGTCATGAATTTGAGATAAATACATGTTACTTGTTGAGCGTTAACTCATCCTATATTTGGAAATCTTTTTCAGGAGAACTGTTTAAGAAATAATGGCAACTAGACGTTAATACACCTACCGTCGTAGAGGACCTCAGTAAAAAAGATTCTTTTTATGTTTTCTATTAATTTTGAGTTCAGTTGTTTGTACATGTGTCTGAACTGTTTGTTGGAGTTTATTTATTTGTATTGCAGTTGATGCTTTAATGGTTGTGGTTGATAAGAAAATATTGGATCACTATTTGAGTTTGATGTTTTTAATGGCTCTTTCTTAAATTATGTGGATGATGTTTTATGTTAAGCCTTTTATGAATTGAACTTTATGATGCAAATGTTTTATATGATTTTTTCGTACGACTGCATGTTCTCGCCCCGTTAATTTGCGCTAGCTGGGCCGGGTCGTGACATCAGTCAAGCCCACAAATGTTTCTTCTCTCGTGCCTTCTCAATCTATGATTCCACAACTTGGTAATTAGAATTTTCAAGTCTACATCAAGAGGAAAAGACGAAAGCTAGAGCACAGATCACAGGCAACATGTGGCCAAGATATTGACTCAATTTTAAGTCCACCTGAAGAAAACATAGGTATGCATAAGGCTGGCAATATGTCAATTCCCAACATTGATGACTCTGCAATCCAATTGCATTGAGGAAGGGTGTTAGGAGATGTACAGGTTATCATATTGGGAATTATGTTACTTATGAAGGGCTATCACCATCTTACAGAACAGTTGCTACTTCTCTTGATGATATTCAAGTTCCTAGCATAATACAAGAGGCATTACAAAATTCAAAATGGAAGAAGGCAGTACAAGATAAGATTAATGCACTTGAGAGTTGAGAAAAATGGAATATGGGCCATTACTGATTTTTCAGCTCAGAAAAGGCCCGTGGGCCTGTTGGTTCAAGTGAATTTTCACTATAAAGTACCAAGCAGATGAATCAGTTGAGAGATTCAAGGCTCAGTTGGTAGCTAGAGGATTTACATAATACTATGGGATAGATTATCAAGAAACTTTTGCTCTAGTCACAATACTTAACACTGTCAAAATTCTTCTCTCATTGGTTGTCAATCAAGATTGGCACTTACAACAACTAGAACTAAAAAAAATGTCTTTCTAAATAGTGACCTTCAAGTTGAAGTCTACATGAAAATCCCACCTGGTTTTGAAAAAAGTATGGCAAAGAATCAAGTTTGCAAACTCAAGAAGTCCTTGTATGGCCTTAAATAATCCATTTCATTTATTTATTTTCATTTCCATTTATTCCTTTTCCTTTTCATTTAGCATAAGAGCAACATCTAAAATTTTATACCAATGAAGATACAACCATTTTTATTTCCATTCCTTTTCTATTTAATATGCATGGGTATATTGCATCTTACCCAGTACCATAAGAAGGTGACCTCATGTATTTGCATGCATGCACCTTTTTCTTCTTTTAATACTTTTATTTTCATATAAATATTCATTTAATTTATTTCATTTTTCATCATGTCATATTAATCTATAAGGACATTCTATATATATTATATTATATTATATTATGATTTTCATTCATTCAGTCATTCGCAAATCTGTTGCATAACTATAATAAGTATTTGGGCATGATATAATATTTAATAATAGCAATAACATAAAGAAAATAAAATTACTATAACTAACATGACCATCCACTTTATTCTTCTCAATTGACTCATTTTATAGATTAAAGATTCAATCAACATAATGCTATAGCATGCAATAATTGTAATAAATATAAGAGGAATTCATAATTGCTATAAAACAATTGTAATTATCCACTATAATTTCTTTTGTGTATTCAGATCTTTCTAAATCATCTATCTTTAAAATTCGCTTCCAATGCTCGTCTCAGCTCAATTATTTGAATCCTTCACTGCCAATAATATTCTATTTGCATCAGTTATTATTAATCAACTTCTAAAATTCATTGTCGCCAAGATGATATTGCATTAATTTGATATCATTTAAAAACACTTTCAAATGCGTCGACATCATCTATATAATATTGATTTCTTCTAATTTATCATATATTGATTACAATTTATAATCTACGGTAAACCTCTAAAATTAATCAAAATTAATTACTTCGATAAACCCTTTTTTCTTCCTCTTTAAATCGAGACTCACACACAGGATTTCCTCCTATTTGAATTTCTTCTTATTAGACAATCACATATTTTTGCTTCAATTAGAGGAATCAAATTTTACAAATTTCGTTCTTTAAATTTGAACAAAAAATAAGAAATTGAATCACTTACACTTCCTTTGTCGTTAGAGAAGAAGAAACTTCCAAACCTAAAATTCTTCTCTTTCTCTCGCAATTTTTTTCATTTTCCTCAATAAAAATATTGGTCTCTTCTTAAGACTAAAATCACATAAAAATTTGCACATAAATAAAAATTTGACGAACTTACCTTCATTCTCCTTTTTCTTTCTCTCAATCACTACTTTCATTCACACATTTGATTCCACTGGAGTGAGCGAATCTGAGTTATTTCACACGAGTCGTTGTTTCTCACTTCCGCACGTATTTCCTCACTTATCTGCATGATCTGATCCCACCAGACACACTGGCGCTCGTGATCGGCTTGCTAGTGCTCGCCTGTTCAATTCTACTTTGCCCGCTTTAGTTATGGGCTTGTTCAATTGAACCGACCAAGTATGGTTCTTACAGTGCATATCAAAGACAAACATTAACGCAAGCAATCAAACTTCAAATATTTTTAAATCATGCACACGTCAAAACATAACTTTTAAATTAAAATGTGACATCATGAAAGTGTGCAAGTGCATCATGCACTTGAACTAAGAAACATGCTAGTGCAGCATGCATCTGCATTAAAGAGTGTGATATTTCACAGAGCAAATGCACTGAAAAGCGAGCAAATGAACTGATCCTCAATGTCCCCAAGATTGGAGTTGACAAGACTTCAAAATCAAAGTTGGCAAAATGTTGTTTGATGTTCTCAGGTGGGCAGCCCTACATATAAGACAGAGTTGTAAGACCAACTTTGTAAGTCAGATCCTCGATGTACCTAAAACCGGAGTTGATAAGGCTTTCATCTCTCAGTAAATTACTACAATACTAATTGTAATAGAATTTTATAATGAAGAAGTTTGTAATCAAATATTCAATCCTGATGCTAACGATGATATTACGTCTTACAAAAGAAACTACAAATATTCATCACAGACACGATCCTTTGCAAGCGAGCTAGCAAAGTTTACAATCTGTACACCAATAAAATAAAAGCATTCAAAATTCCGATGAAGTCTGTGTTGATAGAAAACCACAACCGGAGGGGAATCTGATTTTTCAAAAAGCCTCTACATTCTAAAGCAAATCATTTGGGACTTAAATTCTAATAAAACTTTAAAAACCAAAATTTGCAATATTCAAAATATTCAAGCCAAAACTATCACTACAAAACTTAAAGTAAAATAAATCCACCCTCCACAACCATTTGTCAAATATGATAAATTTAATAACCTCAGCTACAAAGAGCCATGGCCTTCTTGAATATATAGGTTCACGCTCAAATAATCTCTTGCCAGTAACGACATGGCACGTGTCATGCAAGCACTCATCATATAACAAGTAGTTTTAATTGAAAGTTCCACCTCATCACCAGCAGGGTTAATTAATCATGGAAACTTGCGCTCATGAAAAACCCAAAATTAGATCTTAAAGTCCCAACAAAATGAGGACAAAATCTCAAGGTAGTGTCTTATCTACAATCTAATCTCCCTTCTTTAAATTTGACCCAAAACACACAAGAGCCAAAGCACGAATTTCGAAGCCCATGATAAGGATCATATTGTATGATCAATAATTACTTTTTTTCGGAATTAGGGTTATTAAGCTACAAGTATTAAATAAAAGGCTTTTTATCAAACCCAAATATGAAAGTCGACCTTGAGAGAAATAAGAGAACAAAGATAAGGGAGATTGCCCGAAGAAAATTCTTTGCACCATCATTAGCAACCCCCAAAGAGAGTTTTTCATGAGAGTGCACCTAGTGGTTATCCACCTCTTCTCTATACTTTATGATCCTCATGATTTGAAGATATGGCTATTTTAAGAGCTATTCTTTTGTATTTGTGAGAGAAACTTGGATCTCAAAAGTTTTCTGAATCTTGTTGAGACTAGCAGATAAGCTAGAGTCACATTCTTCTCACTTGTAGTAGAAGAGGGTGTACGGTTCCTCTAATACCCATGAAGAAAAAAGGTTTCTCTAACGCGCATTTATTTTACTTTGCTTGATTTATTTGCTTGCTTATGCTACTTTGTAGTGTGATGAGAAATATGGTAATACGAATCTTGTAAGTGATACAGGTAACTTCATAATTTCAAGAAGCTCGTGTTGGAAAAATCAAAAGAAAGCTTACAAGGAGTATTCTTATTTAATTAGGAAAACTTGATTGAACGTCTTTGCTACTTTCTAAAGAAAAGAAAAGTAAACAAATATATATTAGCTTGTTCAAAATTATTTTTCAAAAATTATACACCAATTCAGCCCCCTTATGTTCCTCATGATTTGAAGATATGATTATTTTAAGAGCTAATATTTTGTATTTGTGAGAGATCATGGATCTCAAAAGCTATTGTGAATCATGGTTAGACTAGCCTATCTGGGCTAGAGTCTAATTCTTCTCGCTTAGAGTAGAAGAGAGCGGAGTTTTGCTAATACCCAAGGAGGTTTCTCCATTGTGCGGTCACAAAAGCAGTTGTGGAAATCTCGAGATGATGCCTCAAAAAAGTTGATGTAGACCAACATCGAACCACCATACATCGGTTTGAACTTCTTTTACTTTTCGCACCTTTACTTATGCTACGCTGTGGTGTGATGAGAAATATGATAATATGGATCTTGAATGTAATACATGTTAATTTGAAGAATAAATTTTTTTATTCCAGAAGCTCATGTGGGGAAAAAATTTTAAAGATCTTAGTATTATTGTTTAATTATAATATCCTACTTGAACAACTTTGCTTGTTTCAAAAGAAAAGAAAAGTAGTATATATATATATATAAACTTGTCAAAATTATTTTTCAAAAATCACACACTAAGACGACGAGTTGAGCGGGGGTTTTCATAACCCACATTCTATAAGATGGTTGAGGTATTTGAATCGCTTGTTATGTTCTCCATTAACAATAACATGAGAATTCACATGAATGATAGATTACAGAATCCAAGTAAATCCGAGATGGAAAAGATATCGTTTAAGGGTGCTCAATAAAAAGTTCTAATTGCAAATATCAAAGACATTTTCGAAACCCACTTTAAAAATAAGCTTTTTCTTATTTTGCTTTGAGTATAGAGAACCAATTCAAAAGAAGCGATAATTTAATCAATAGAACCTCATCCAGCAATAAAAGCACCTTAAGAAGCATTTAAAAATTTGGTCAAAAGCCCTTGGAGTCTTCTGTAAGGACTTTAGCGAAGATTTTAAAAATAAATTAGCAAATTTGTGGGTCTAAAAACCATAAGAAGCTCGTCATCTTTCTTAGGAATGCGTCAATTCAACGTAGAGCTTAAATCAATAAGAGAAGCTTTAGCTAAGTAGATGTTCATAAACATAACAGCCAAATATGGATGATGGATGATATCCCACATTTCTCAAAAAACTTGACTGGAGAAACCAGAAAGAGCGAAAGATAGAGCTGCAAAAAAAAACATTCCTAATTTTATGCAAATAATTAAGGAAATATAATCAAGCAAAGAGGCGAGAATCATCAATAGGATACTTCTTAAGAAAATCAACAATAGAGGTGGAAGTCAAAACACTATTTGCTACAAAGGTCATTATAATAAAAAAACAAAGCTTGGGCAATGACTCTTTGCTTAGTGATGGCTTGATTATCCGATATAATATGATGAATTAGGTTAATTTTCTTCTGTAGCTAATAATTTTATGGAAGAATAAAATGTTATTGCCCCCCTCCTTTTAAAAAAATCAATAAACTTTAGATCCTTAGTGTCACTAAGTCGCCTCTTTCAATTTTTTATGAAGCTAAATCTTTTCTGGTTCATAACCTTCAAAATCTCAAATCAATCTGAGACCAAATTCAGCTATAGTTCCATTTTTTTCCACTCTTGGCAACCTTAATATTTACATATATGGATATAGTGTGATGTTGCTTTTTCCGGATCTTATGCTTCATACTAAAGAACCATAACTTAAAAATCAACATCTAAAACTATCACCATGAATAGTAAACCTTTTCCAGTAAAGAAGAATCATATCTTTGAAACCAAAAATATTAAAACAATATTTTTTTAACCCAAACAACCAAGATTTAACATTACAAAAATGGTCAAATTGAAGATGACCAACATCGTCAAAAAGGTAGACATCAAATTAAACCAATAAACATGCATTCATGTATGAAAGTATACGTAAGCACGTAAACATTGAAACACGCAACACATTCATACAAACATCATCATACAAGCGTACACAGGCAGACATCCATTTACTTTTATGCATGTGAATGTACATGCACATCCAAATTCATGAATACATCTATACTAACATGCATGGACATATATGATATAAACATGCATAGAACCTTGCGTGCATGCATGCACAAATACTACTACACCATGAACAGTCTTTCCAACTTATTATGATGGATCATAAAGGCTACACAAGTATAATTGTTACAATCATGATAATGAAAGATATTTAAGCAGTAGAACCAACGTCATATCAAAAAAATTGTACCTTTGTCGATGAGTTTGAGTCCTACTTTTGATTGATAAATAGCTCTCATTGATAAAACAATCTTTTCATCTATTATTTCTTCCACTAGCCTTCTTGTTCTTCGATCAAACACCTGCATAATAAAAATTGGTCCCTATTTTCAAAAACTAAAACAACTAAATGTGGAATGGTTGAGATATATCTGAAACGAACTTCACATTATCAATACAAAATTATTAAAAAGGATGAGAGCAAACAATTTTGCCAAAGAAAATTAATTGCTAATTACAAAACCAAACTAACTAGGAAAGTCTCATTAGTCAAAGTTAGCATTCCGCATCATCTTATGATTGTTTCAAGTAGAAAAAACTAATTGTTAAATCAAGATGAAGAATAAATATATTGAGTGAACAACAGTGTAGAAAAGATTACAATATGGAGCAGCACAAAATATGCAAGTATAAAACAATTTTTACTTGTCATAAGAAATTGTATATTGTGGGCTCTGAAAATTCGTGCCCCAACCTCTCTGCGGACAACTTCTTTCTTTTCTTTTCAAGTCGTCATGGAGAGTTTTAACATTTGAATATGTTCCGAGGCAAATTTTCATAAGTCAGATTGGATTTTAAATAAGACACTACCCAGAGATTTCGCCCTCATTTTGTGAGGACTTTATGATCTGGTTTCTGGTTTCCTATAGGTGCAAGCCCCTATAGTTAATTACCCCTCCCGATAACAAGAGAGAACTTTCGATCAAGACTAGTCGTCAAGCACATACGTGATATCTAGCATATAATAGTAGCATGGTTTAGGTATTTAAAATTTTGATATTTAAAATTAGAAATTTCACCATTTTGCACTTAAAGAGGAAGGTGGGGGGATGATGACGATGAACCCGATCAAGATCCTATGGTTTCCTCATCCCGAACCATCATGGCCCCTGGTATACTTAGTCAGAGGAGGTAGTCGACCTAACCTAACCGAAAGATCCTTGTCGACAGCCATGAGTTGCTTCATCCAAGGATACCTTGTAGACCTAGGGTGAGTATTTGTCTAAGGGGACAAATCTAAATGCACTTTAGCTAAAAGAAGATTTTGTGCCCTATCGATCATATCCTACTAATTCATTGCTCAATGATTTGATGTCATTGGGGAGCATACGGGCTTTGACCATGACCATAATATAATGATGTCATTTGGAGGCAAAACCAACTGTTCAGAGAGTTCTAGTCATAATTGTTTACTTATGCTGTCATTTAACGGTGAAACCACTAATGTGGTTCCAATTGACGGCAAAACCACCAAGTAGAGGACACATTCCACGTCCTTACTCGCAAGAGGCAAATTGAGAATGAATACTAATGATATACTCACGATCAAACATTAGCTCTTTATAAGCTGAAGTAATTTTTAATTTGTTTACCCAGGCAAACTGTTGCAGATGTGGATGAATATTTTGCTTCAAGTATTTGATGATTCATTTTATTTTAAATATATTGATTTTTTATGTGATTTTTAGAATTTTGGATTTTCATGGGCTTTTTGGAGGTATTTTTTTAAATGTTTGTGGTCTCCTCTAATTAAGATTTTTCGTTAACACGGCCATCATCAGGGTTTTTATGGGTATTTAGGAGGTATTTTTTAATTTTTATGGTCCACTTTGGTTGAGATAAACATTCAACATATAAATCATCGGGGCTTTCATAGGTTATTTCATTTTTTGTTGATTGAATCTTGTCAACTATATCCACTTGCTGGCATAGGATCGGGTTCGAATTTAAATTTTATTTCTTAACTCGCACAGCATCCTCAGACGTCATGTGTACCTACAACACGTTTGTCGGGACCCATGTAGGTATATGTTATATGTATTTTGCATGATGCATTTATATGATCGTCGTACGTATACAGTGGATGTATATGATGCATTTGCATATATCACGTACATCGACTCATGTATTTTGCATTTGCACGCTATGTTTGCAGCATGAGGTATTTTTGCATGCAGATAGAATATTGTCTGATATCACTTGAATGAAATCCTCTGCACTACAAAGGCATGCATATTATGGTATACATATGAATGCATATTTTAATGCATGAGAGGGGGGGTTGCATTTTTAGACGCAACTAGTTATGCAGTTAACTATTGCTATCAGGTATGCAGGACTTTATTTTAGGTTTTATTGACGTCTTTTGTCCGCATGTACGAATGTCGCGGATTTGGTGGCGTGACGCATTGACATAGCAATGCAAGCACTGGGGTATTTAAAATATTTGGACTAATCAATTGTGTGGGCACCTATCGTTCGAATGTGCGCAACATTCTTATTTATAAGCTTGTAGACACCTTCTGTCTGCTTGTACAAGTGTTGCAGATCCGATAGCGTGGCGTTACGCTTCAGTGGTCCACGCTTTCTATTACTATTGATTCTCTACTTTTGCTTACTACATCAAACCGACGGTTCGATCACTGAATCAGAGCCGATTTTCAAAACTGGTCGATTTCTTTGTTATCTTATTTACATAATTAAATAAATAAATTTAATATAAAACTTTCAACTTATTAAATTAATGTAAATACAGTAAATTTAATTTTAAAAAGAGCATTAAAATTTTAAAA
>NW_021319890.1:214810-227728 GCF_001605985.2 Dendrobium catenatum | reverse complement strand
TATATCATTGCTAAAATATATATCGAATCCAAACTTTTTCATTAATAGCCCCACCAGTCCAGGTGATTTTTTAGCTCAATGTTGAAACCAAAAAAAACTATATAATATATAACCGTATAAACATAAGAACCCAAGTAAGATGTGGGACACAGTCCACTATATATTTAAAAAAAAAATTATTATTTTTATATCATATATTGCAACCAACATGTTTAATTTTTAGTTAAAATATTTAAATTTTTATCCTATTTCATTAAATCATTATTTTAATAAATAATATTAAAACAACAATTTTTATCTATTTTGTAATTATTAAGGATTAAAATGAATTTTATTTGATGTAATATTAAACTTAAATGTTGTATATTAACATAAGTGTAATATATTTATCTTAACAAATAAATAACCCATAAATTCAGTGCAATTATTTATAGTAATAGTCTCTTAAATTGGCATAAGTGACACTAATTTCTTATATTAAAAGTGAATTAAATTTAATAGATAAATATTTTTGACATTAAACAACTTACTAGGAGTATTAATATTATGTATGAAGTTTATTTATCTTTTACATAAACGGGTTACCATTATTCAAAGCATTGATATGATATTATATATCACTTATAGATGTCATTTATAGGATGAAATTTAAATTACGATCCATCATCCTGGTTTAACCCCGGTCGCTGTACTATCAAAAACTTAATCCGTCTCCTTACTTGACCTTCTAGTAGACGTCATTATTAATCTGTGTTTTGCCTAACCTTGACAAAATCTACATTGACGGGGACTTCAAAAAAAAACAAGCTTAAAAAATTTTCATAAAATAACTTCAATAATATAATATAACATCTATCAAACTTGACGTCAAGAGAACGTGGGAAGTTGTTCGTGAGAGTATAAAGAATATAGCGAGGGAATTACGTCATTTTACACACACACAGATATATATATATATATATATATATATATATATATATATATATATATAAAAGAAATAATAATAATACTAAAATAGGCACTACGATAGGGATCACCGAAGACTCGTACCGAGACTAATTAACGTCCGAAGACCTAGGCCACTTAATACTATCCAATCAGGTAAATTGAAAGGGAAAGTGCCCTCCCAACCTTCCTTCGCAGGGAGGGGGTGTCGAAAGGCTGCCATATTTTTAAGGGAAACAAAAAAGGAATATTTTTAAATCAAATTAACATGTACCAGGAGCAACTTGAAGATCAAAAACTTATGCCAGGACCAATCAATGTCCCAAACTCCTCGATCGTCGAATCTTATCCGGACAGGCGGATTTGAAGAACAAGTGCCCTCTCAATCTCCCTTTGTAAGGAGGGGACGCCGAAGGGCTACTAGATTTTTAAGGGAAATAAAAAAGGAATATTTAAATTAAATTAACACTTGCCACGAGCAAATTGAAGATAAAAGACTTATGTCAAGACCAGTCAACGTCTCCACCTTCCTCATACCCAACATCAGTCATAGCCCCTATATCCACCAATGTCACCCCCAATTAGTCCACGACCTAGTTGGAGATGAAATTATGGGTAGTCCCACTATCAATCAACACCACCACCTCCCTATCTGATATTTCTCCCTTTACTTTCATTTTATGACTCAGAGTGAATCCTACCACTGAATTTAGGGAGACCTCTGCTACGGCTAGATGCAGCTTATCCTCCTCTACCCATGTCTCACTCCCATCTCCCTTAGCTTCCTTGTCATCACAGACGGTGAGAACTGAAGAGTTTGGTCCCTGAACCTATGCCCCGGAGTATACTTCTCATCACATCTGAAGCATAATCCCTTCGCCCACTTTTCCTGTATTTCCCTCTTAGTCATCTTTTTGAAGTTTCCCCCACTACAGGCTTCTCCCTCAAAGTTTCACGAAGGTTGTCCAATGTAGGCCCCTTGGGTGCTAAGTGTTGAGTCTAGTGAATAGGTTGTTAAACCTAAGTTAATGTCCCAAAGCTACCAAGAGGAGGGTGAATTGGAATTTAAAAAATATCCCTCTTTTAGATAAATTGAACCGAAATTAAACTTTAATGAATTTTTATAAAAAGCTTTTCAGCCACAATTTTTAAACAACAAAAAAATGCAGAAAATAAAAAGCAGTGAAATAAACGACACATGATTTATAGTGGTTCGGTCTAAACCACTGCTACTTGGATCTCTGATTTGAGCCCCTTGATGAAATTTCCCTCCATGACGGTCTCAGAAAGCCGATCCAATCAACTCGTCGGGTATTCAAATCTCTCATGGTACTCTACCACCGAGCATTCCTGTATCAAGACAAAGAATTGTTCAAAAAAGTCTCCTCCTCTACTAGATCGAAAACACTCCAATAAGCACTCTTTGAACTCCCTCCAACTCTGTATGGACCGCCACAAATATCTCTGCTAGTACCAAGTCAACACCTTACATTCCAAACATAGGTCGGCTGTCATCAATCTCTCCTCCTCTATCAACCCATTGACGACGAAATATCTCTCTACCTTGCAAATCCACCCGTGTGCATCCTCTCCCTCAAAAATGGGCATCTTCAACTCCCTGGCCTTCGGATCTCCCCCATTTTCTCTAATTCCTCCATAATTTCCCCTTTCCTCAAGTGCCCCCCACCCCCCATAAGTATCCCGATCCTCCCTTCCTCGTTCGTACCCAAACCCTTCTTCTATTTCCCCTTTCTTCCTTCAAAATCAGCACCTCTCCAGCCATAATCTCCCTCCTTTCCAAATCAACACCCCTTTACTCATGCTCCACATATCCATGCCTCTCCCCATACATTCCACCGCATTCCTCCTTCTGGAAAGATTCTAGATGGGGACTTCTCCCTTCTCCCTCCAACATCTCCACATCATTTTCATCACTACGATTTTTAGAGTTTGTATTTCTTCCTCCCGACACTCTTGCTTCTGACACTGCCGTTCGGTTTTGATGCTCCAACATCTTCTTCACCATCTCCTGAAGGTCAGAAAATTTGACTTCCATGGAGGAAATTCTATCCTCCACTGTCTCTTTGATTTAGCTCTTCTCCCCCTCGAGAAGTTCTTCCAAAGCATCAACCTTTTTGGCCGCCATCAACACCCGGATCGATGTTAAAATCAAAATTCAGGAATTTAACCAGAAAAACAGCAAAAACCAGTGAATATGATGAAATCTGCTGCAGAAATCACTCCAATTAATCCAAATTTTAGCCCCGAACACTGATTTGATATCAATTTGATAGGAAACACATGTAGAACTCCGATGCTTCTTACCAATATATTGGATTTCAACTATTTTCTCCCAAGATTCTCCAAACAAATCAAGCAAACAGCGAGCAAACACATAATAATTGATGAAAGTGGAAGAAAAATACCAAGATATAATTGATCCTCAATTCAAGAGGATCGTTCCCTCCCAAATCTCTAGACGTCACTAGAGCCCAAGACGCCAAAGCCTCCAACAAAAAATTCAGCAAAGCATAGATGATCCTAACCCTAATGCACTCCCATCTACTTAAAGCAAACAATAATCTCTCAGGAAAAAAAAAACATACAATAATCTCTCAAAAAAGACTAAACAACCCTCCCCTAATTCAAAATCCCTCATAGCCACCCATTTCTCTCTCTCTATTCAAGCAGTGGACACAAAAAATTCAGCAAAGCATAGATGATCCTAACCCTAATGCACTCCCATCTACTTAAAGCAAACAATAATCTCTCAGGACAAAAAAAAAAAAAAACATACAATAATCTCCAAAAAAGACTAAACAGCCCTCCCCTAATTCAAAATCCCTCATAGCCGCCCATTTCTCTCTCTATTCAAGCAGTGGACCCCACCCCAAGCGGGCGGGAATTGCCTTGGGCGGAAACAGCAGGCTTCTGCCTGCTGAAAAATTGGACCAGCCCTTTGTCTAGGGCCGCCTAGGCCGATTCAGGTGGGACCGGTATAACACAATTGAGCGTACCAAAGCTACAAACACAGCAGCTATGGGCAAGAGTAGTGGATGTAAGTGAGTGTTGCAGCTAGATGGGGACAAAAAAAAGTGGAAGAGGGAGGGAGGGATCTAAGGTAAGAGCTCAAAGGGCTCTCATACCATGGTAGAGAGAGAAGCTTTTTGTGCCATATATGATTGAATTAATACAGGTGCTTATATATAGCCAAATAGAAAGAACAAAATAATCAAGTTAATGATATGAAGAATATCCTCAATTATGAGGATATATTATAATAACTAAATCATTTTCTTGCTCTGACAACCGTTTTAATATAGCAATTCTATTTCACAATTCATTATCAAAAGTAACAATCAACCAGAGAGAGGGATTTAGTATAAACTTCGAGCTAAACAGAAGTGGATCAAAGTTCTTCAATTTGAATATCCGCCTATCTTCTCCAAGCTACTTCAATATTTTGATATTTTGCAACAAGAAATTATAATGGTGCTAAAGCAGAAATATAAGTTAAATTAGAAAATAGTCGATACAAGATATGGACCATAATTTGATGGGTCAGTAATATATAGTTGCATAGTGATACATACTGCAAATATATAGTTGCATAGTGATACATACTGCAAAACAAAGAAATTGTTCGTACAATTGTTTTTCAAAAATGGAACATTAAACATCTCACCATAACATCTAAAACTGCAAGCAAAATAAGCATGCATTGCAGTTGAATTTTCAGTCTATAAGCGCAACTCTAGAATACAAGAAAAACATGGAATAGAAGGATACTATTTAATTTACCTCAATTTTCATAAATTCAAATTGAAGTTTGACATACACATAAGCTCAATCAATGACATGCAGAAGCTAATAATAGAGTTATACCAAATATTACTGTGGTAGAAGTTTCAATTAATGATAAGATGACACTAATTGACAAAAAAGAACATACCAATATATGTGAGGCACTTGATCCAGACTTGAGGCCAATGCCATAAGATGAGTAATGAGCCCATTCGCTAAGTTTAAACATCCACCTAGTGTAGTAAAGTAGGGAAAAAAAGTAATGTTTTACTCCGATGTTGAGTACATAGTTCTGAATATCCAACATCCATCTCCAGAAGAGTGGTAACGCATTAATGTAATTGAGATGGATGATAAAAGTATCCTATGCCATAAGAAATGAAATCTCACCCATAAGAAGCCTGCATATCTGTTAGGAACCCCCCTGTCATGACCTGATTTCCAGTTCCCTCATCAAAGCATAAAGTCAAGTGAATTATATCATTCATCCTATCAAATTTTCCAAGAGCCTCGCCGCATACAGGGCAATTGCTGATGAGTGATTCTCTGCAGTAGAAAATGACTAGAGATCAGACCTGCAAACAAATTATAAAGAACGACACAAAATCTACAGAAATATCCTGGAAGCACAAACACACTCTGTAGAGTTCTAAAGCCAATACCCGAAAAAAAATCAACAAATCAGGGCACTCTCACATGTGCTATTTAGTGTTTCTCATTCTTCTCTTGTCCTGTGAATTTTTCAACATTTGAACATTAAAAAGGGACACCACTTGTAGAACACAACTTATGCCACTAACCAACTATAACTTGAAATGAGATCTTTCTAGGTTCTGAATCATTCTAGTCTATAATTTCCCCTTGATAACTTTGTCCCTTACACATTTCTTAAATTAAATCTCAAAATAATACCCTAACTATACTCGCATGGCCAATTTAGTCCTGAATACACATTTGTCCAATTTAGTCCGTCGACCAATTAAACGTCATATTTCTATCTCCTGCTTGGCTATACAATAATAATGTATAATAGATGTTTGTATGGATGCGCTACTTATTTTTAATAAACATTGAAACTCCATATTTGAGTTATTATTCCATATTTTCTAAAATTTACAATGTCACATCCATGCTTTAAAGAATATCAACAATGAAGATGATCATCCATTTTTCAGAGAAAATAATCAAAATAGTGAAAAATATTAGATCATTACTCTTCTTGCTCAACAGCCAGAAGAGTTGCCAATTCATCCATATCCACAACACCATCTCCATTACTGTCTGCCAACTTGAATAGCTCTTCTTTCTACAAAGCATAATGATCCATTAAACAGCATAAGAAGTGTGCTTTATAAAGGAATTTTATACGTGCATAAAAACTGCACAAACCTTGGATGCCGCTACTTGATTACCGAATACTTTGATTAAGGTGCTAAACTCATCATAGGTAAGCTTTCCATCTTCATTGTAGTCCTGTTTTCATAATCACATGATATATAAAGTGATACCTATAGAGAGAATCGACAGCACAAAATTTTTGTTTCGTGATGACTACAAAAACAAAAAAGAAAAGCGTGATAAGAAAAGTATGCTATAGCGAATTAGTTGGCAATCTAGGAGAGCAGGGGCGTAATAAAGATCAAGTATAGATAAAAATTGATTATTCATGGAAATTAGTAAACATCACGGAATTTTAAAAAAAAAATGTAAAGGATTGTGAGCTTCGTGGACTATCTCTTTTCTCATATTTTCCTTTGATTTTTCTTTATTTATTTTGATTATTCTTTCAATCAGCCCAGGTGTGTTACTTATTCAATCAGTTTTCCAGTTATGATATTTTCCTCCTCTTAGTTACGTTTGTTGGGGAAGAGTTGAAAAGGAGTTGATAAAGGTTAGAGGAAGCTGAAATTTCCATTTTGTTTTTAAAAAGGTAAGTGACAGTTAAGAAATAATAAGCGGTTAGGGTGAGGCAAATGAAAGAAAACAATCTCAAATTATTAAAAAAAAAAAAAAAGTTCAAGCCACAAGTCTTGCTAACGGAGATTTGAAGTTAAACTTTTGTAATTATACTTTCTAACTACCTATTACACAATCACACCTTTTGACACCGTCAAAAAATAAACAAACCTAATATAGATGAAGAATTGGCAAGGCTGAGAGGAGGAGACCATGGAACAGATGAATGAGCACCACAAAGGTAGGGAGGCATGTGGCAGACAGAATCAAAAGAAAGTCATACCAATAAGATGAACAGCAATTGAATCCACAAAAGGGCTTCAATTCATCAAAACCTCTCATTACTAAATTACAAGCTCCTAGGCCCTATATAGAAATAGGACTTAATGAAATTTAATAAAATTATCTTAGAAAAAAGGAAAATGCCAAATTAATCTCAACTGAGACATTTAACATACTAAAAGTGAAGAGAAAACAAACTCATAACCAAAGACTTAAAGGTACTTGCACTTCATCAATTCCACTGGCTTATAAATAATTGTAATCCGAAGGATTTATATTTTGTCAAGGAAGAACTTGAGATATTCAATTATATAGCAAAATCAATAAAACCAATCCTGAAGAAGAGAGATGAATGAGGAATACATTTCGAAAAATTAATATGAATTAGAAATCAATATGCGATGCAAAGACATTAGCTTTTAATGATTTATATAATAGATTAGATACTGAGGAGGGAGAAAGATATATGTATAAGTTAGTCAAACAAAGAGATAGGAGTAGTAAGGATTTAGTTCAAGTGTAGTGTATTAAGGATGAAGATCAAAAAATATTTTTCTTAAAAGATGATATTCAACAAAGGTGGATGAGATATTACGCTAAACTTTTTAAAGAAGATTGTGAAAATAAGATTGACTGTAGTGACTTTAGCACCCTAAATGAAAATAAAGATTCCTGTTTTTTTCGGCGTATTAGTAAAACCGAAGTTAGAGTCTAAAATTGTTGGACCTGATGATATTCCAATAGAGGTGTGGAAATTCTTAGGAGATGAAGGTATTTCTTGGCTTACTAAACATTTTAATAAATTATTTTCAAGATTAAAAAGATGTCAGATGAGTGGAGAATGAGTGTGTTAATTTTCATTTTTAAGAATAAAGGTGATGCACAAGATTGTGCGAATTATAGAGGAATTAAGCAATGTTTAAAATTGTGTATTCGAGTATTGAGGCGTTTTTCATTCGTGAGGCGAGGCGTAAGCCTCAAAATCAAAAGATTGCGTAAACATAAAATGATAAATTTTTTATATACTAATGAGAGAATAATATAAAACATAAAAAAGCATAAGATATGAAGTGAAATAAAAAATATCTCAATAATAAGACAACATGAAATATAGTTCAACTCAAAATTCTATCTTTCCCAAATCCCAGTATTCCTTTCATTAACATATAATTCCAATTTCCAAAAATAAATAGCAATGAAATATCACATAAGAACTTATAAGTCATCAGCACTGTCATCACTAAGGGGTTCTTCATTTGAATCATCATTATGGTGAACTGGTTTCTCCCTTTCCTCCTCTCCTATAGAGTACAATGTCGGGCATTTACTTCAAGATTTATTTATGTTTTAATATATATAGTGTGAGGCGTAAGCCTCATGCCAGTGAGGCGAAGAGGGCCTCAAGGCGGGCCTCAACCAAGTTGAGGCGCAAGCCTCATAAAAAAATTCAAGGCGTAAGCATTGAGGCATTTTTTACTGGAATTGCGCAAAGCGGGCCTCAAGGCGAGCCTCATATTGCGCAATTTTAAACCATGGAATTAAGTTAATGTGTCATACTTTAAAACTATGGGAGCAAATTATGGAGCATAGGTTGTGGCGTGATACAAATGGTTCTCAAAATCAATTTGGATTCATGCCGGGTAGGTCAACTATGGAAGCAATACATTTATTAAGAGGTTTGATAGAGAAATATAGAGAAAATAAGGAGGATCTACATATGATATTTATTGATTTAGAAAAAGCATAAGATAAAGTTCCAAGAGAAGTGCTATGGAGAGTTCTTGAAAATAAAGGAGTTAATAATGCTTATATTCAAATCATTAAAGATATGTATGCAGGAGCTATTACTTGTGTTCAAACACAAGGTGGTTTGACCAAGTATTTCCCTATTTCGGTTGGGTTACATCAAGGATCAGCCTTAAGCCCATATCTTTTTGCTTTAGTCATGGATGTTCTCACTAGACATTTTTACAGGATGTACCTTGGTGTATGCTTTTTGCTGATGATATTCTTCTTGTTGATAAGACTAGAGAGGGAGTTGAAGGTAAATATGAATTATGGAGATCAACCTTAGAGTCTAAAGGTTTTCGCTTGAGCAGATCTAAAACGGAATATATGGAGTGTAATTTTAGTAGTAATAGACCTAGTGAGGGGATTGTGACTTTGGGCAATCAAGTCATTAATAAGAGTACATGTTTTAGATATCTTGGATCTATTGTTCAGAGTGACGGTGAAATAGATGGGGATATTATCAGCAGAATTCAAGTTGGATGGTTGAAGTGGAGAAATGCATAGAGCTTGTTATGTGATAGAAAAGCACCCCTCAAACTTAAGGAAAAATTCTATAAGATGGTGGTGAGGCCTGCAATGCTTTATGGTGTCGAATGTTGGCCATTAAAAGAGAAGCATAATACTAAGTTAAGTGTGGCAGAGATGAGGATGCTCAGGTGGATGAGTGGCTTTACCCTTAGAGAAAGGATATGAAATGAGCATATATGTGAAACGGTTGGAGTAGCTCCAGTAGAAGATAAGATTAGAGAGAGTCGCCTTAGATGGTTTGGTCACATAAAACAGCGGCCTTCCGATGACCCGGTTAGGAGAGTAGAGGTATTAGATTTGACTTGTGTTAAAAGAAAGGTAGAGGCATACCAAAAAAGACTTTGTTAGAAAATATTAGGAATGACCTTTCTTTATTAGATTTAACCGAGAATTTAACTTTTAATATGCACAATGGAGAAAAAGGATTTATGTAGTTGACCCCCACGTAGTGGGATAAAGGCTTGATATTGTTGTTGTTGTTGTAGAAATCAATCCACGAAGGACGAGACTAAGGGATAGAATCACTTTATCAATAAAGATATCTCGGAAACTTGACAATCTTCATGCGTTGTACTAAAAAGATAGAGGTACTAACAAGCTAAAGAGCTTTTTCTTTATCATTTTGATTTACGATTGTGTTATGCAATTTGGGAATTGGGTTGATCAATCAGATTAAACTATTTGCAAGGTTACTATTACAATTTGTAAGATTGTTGGAGCTTGGATGAGTGTTGAGGAGGATTTATATGAGATCATTGTACGAAGAATGGGGATAATGCTAAAGATTTGTGGCTACAAGAAGGATTTAACTGGATTAAGATTGCATGCAATGGTGTTTTAGTGTGTAAGCAAGTGAGACTATAGGAGTGTGATGCAAGCAGAGCAATACACTAAAATCACAAGCGAGAGGTACGAACTGTGCGAGGATAAGCCAGGACGTGGGTGATGCATAATGCTACAGAGCGATGTGTAGATGTGGGAATTCAAGTACAAACTTTTAAGTAAGATGCAACTTCGGACACAACAAGCAAAGAGAAAGTGGACATTCATGAGCAGAAAGAGGGCTGCTTGAGGAGGTAATCAGAGAGAAAGACATTAAGAAAATGACACAACTTATATTGTTGGGCATGTTGTGGATGCAATGCGGTCTGAACCAATGGCATCGAGGAAGGAGAGGAGCGAGGCCAACCATCATCGTGGAAGGAAGGGAGCGGGTCCAACAATAAAGTCAAATCTACTAATTAATATTAAGCTCCAAGTCAAGTCAAATAACAGCAAGGCAGATCACAAGAGTGCGCTACACAGAGAAGAGGCATGGTGGACGTTCAGATGGAATTTCCCTTAATCAATTTGTTTCTTGAAGATAAGCTTAATGGCAAAGAAGATTAAAACTAGCAAGAAATATATGATGGAGGCTCTGATCCTGGTGGAGCTCTAATCCATGCAAAGCTTCAGGAACTTGGGTTTACTGCAAATTTTAACATTTTTTAATGATAGAAAGACATCCCAAATATTTTTATAAAGTGGGCACAATGCTAGACACATATTTTAGTATGAGAAAAAAAAAGGAGCCAAGCTCTTGATACAAGAACCAACAAAATGTATGCTTAATTTTTTTGAAGAAGAAAACAGCAATGTGAATAATAGGGATAGAACACATGACCTAATGTTGGTGGCTAAGGCATGAACCATTAGGCCAAGGCCAAATTCATACCAATCTTGACAGTTTTTTAAGCAAAAATCATATAACAAATCAATGAACTGAGTTTAATAACAAGAAATTACAAAGAATTGCTAAAAAAAGGAAAGTAAGAAAATACACTATTAAAGATAACTGGATAATAACAAAGCAATAGTGATGTGGACATCGATTAGAGATTCAAGCATGTGTATCGCCGGAGACGGCGCCGATCGACGGCTACGATTCAGAGCCTTTAATTTTTGATGTATTTATGTTTTACTTAGTTGGCATTTTTATTTCCTAGTTTACCCCTATGGAGAGTGTTGTCTTATTGTAGCCCAAAGAGCATTTGAGTACTTTTATTTCCTTATGTTTGAAGACCTATTTATAGGGGTCTCATGCTTTGTAATAGACAAATGAATATTATGAATGAAAATTTGTTTTGATTATCTTGTCTTCTTCTTCTTCTTGTGGAGAGCTAGAGAGGAGAACGAGAGCCCAAGGTGAGGGCGAAAAGCAATACCCACCAGTCATTGGAAGAGTCCGTGGCTCGTGGTCTATCCCCGACATCCGATCCCTCCTTCCTCTTCCCCCAACCGCCGGCCTTAGCTTCCTCTTGGCCGCCGGCCACCCCACCACCACCATCCGTCCGTGAACCTTTCAACCATCGACCTCATCTCCCATTCCCCTCAAATTCAAATTTTGAAAATTCAAAATTTGAATTTCAAAATCTTGCCAATTTTGGAATTTCCAAATTAGAAAAGTTTTGAAAACGCTTCATGACGAAATTCAAATTCAAATGGATTTCTTCATACTCTTTTCTAGATCTTGTGTGCTGATTTGGAAAGCTTTTCATTGTCCCCACATCAATTTCTCCCCCCCTATAAGCCGCCGGCCAGTCTTGGATGGAGCCCAATCAATGCCTCCCATTAATGCATTGATGACACATAAGTTTCAAATCAATTTCAAATATTTTTCCCTCCTAATTCCCCATTAAAACCTGGGAATAATTCAGGTTTTTGAATAGAAACTCCTCTCCCTCCTCTATGGAAACCGCCGGCCCCCCTTCTTTAATGGGCTCCATTAATGGCTCATCAATCTCCCTTAATTATATTTGAAATTTGAAAATAATTTCAAATAACTCCCTCCTAATTTACTAAAATCTGAATTTAATTTCAGATTTTAGTAAGTCTCTTGCCATCCTCATATAACCTAGATTCCCACCCTCTCCCACCTTGGCCGAAACCTTTTCTTCCTCCTTGGAAATCCCGCTGGCCTCTCCTCCCTCATCTTCCCCTCTTCCAACGCAAGGATTCTCTCTCACCCTCACTTAAATCTCTTCTCCTTTGAAGGATTCTCCAACATCAAGCATGCATGGCGGATCCGGAGTTTGAGTGGGGTCTCGTGTTCAATGCCGATGGAAGCTTGACTATCCTACGGTCACCATTCTTGACGTAGGATTTGAAGACGACGCCACCGTGGGAGATTACTTGGAACGAGTGGTTCCTACGCTTGCAAGTGTCATCGACCGCCGACATCCAAACTACAATTGGAGCATCGACAGTCGATCATTTCCATCATCCTCGACACCGATAACCTTCCCGTGGATCAAGTTCGTTGTGGTTGCTACCGTTCTCGTGGCATCGTCGGGTTTGCTAAAATCCTTCTTCCGCTAAGCCTAGTGTAGTTGAGTGATACATTCCCCAAGGTAAAAACTCTCGTTATTAAGTTGTGGATTGTTGATTAATAGCTTTTGGTATTGCTACTATCTTTGGTTATCTTTGAGTTTAGCTATTCTACATGTACTTCCTCGCCTAAGCTAGTTGAAAACTAAGAATTCTTTGAGGAATTTTGCTTGTTATCTCAATAAGTTATTAATTGAAATTGCTTTATCAATCATTCGAAAATTTCTTAACAAGCTCCTTCGCATG
>NW_021319890.1:189681-213918 GCF_001605985.2 Dendrobium catenatum | reverse complement strand
CCAAGAGCAAAACGGCTGCTGCCTTGAATTTCTGCACCACTTCCCGGCTGTTCCATGTTGCGGGAAAGCTCTTGGTTGCTGCCCACATCTTCCCTAGCATTCAAACGATCTTGTCAGAACGTGCATCTCTCTTATTTTTGGGAAGAGTTGAGTGAAGGACCGCCGACATCCAAACTACAATTGGAGCATCGACAGTCGATCATTTCCATCATCCTCGACACCGATAACCTTCCCGTGGATCAAGTTCGTTGTGGTTGCTACCGTTCTCGTGGCATCGTCGGGTTTGCTAAAATCCTTCTTCCGCTAAGCCTAGTGTAGTTGAGTGATACATTCCCCAAGGTAAAAACTCTCGTTATTAAGTTGTGGATTGTTGATTAATAGCTTTTGGTATTGCTACTATCTTTGGTTATCTTTGAGTTTAGCTATTCTACATGTACTTCCTCGTCTAAGCTAGTTGAAAACTAAGAATTCTTTGAGGAATTTGGCTTGTTATCTCAATAAGTTATTAATTGAAATTGCTTTATCAATCATTCGAAAATTTCTTAACAAGCTCCTTTGCATAATGTTTCACATCAAATAGTCCATTTGATGAAAGAGCAGAACCCAAGTAATAGTTATTAAAGTATCTTGCTTGAAATTTGGTAAACCTTGAATAGTAGGGTATATTTTCTTTCTATTGCTGCCCCTCCTAAAAAAAAAACTTCAACGTTTTGTTCATTTATTCTTTTATACTAGAAATAAAATCACTAGTCATAAGAATACAAATCTAGTTCACCAATATCTCCAACAATAGGATTAACCTGAGAAACTAGCTAGGACATCTGCTAGATCTGGATCAATGATCATGCATGCGGATGACGAATCAATCCCCTCCATTAAACTTAAGGAAGCCAAAGAAAAGAACTATTCCATACAGGTCTAAAGTTAGTCCAAAAAGCTTTAAGTGCAAACTAGATCATATGTTGTCCTAACTATAACCATGACATTTGAAGGGAGGTTTCATGATTGCTGGATCAATACAAGATGATTTCCACAATTCCAGGTGAGCTTTGAAGCATCCTGTGAAGTTGTGATCAAAAATTTTGCAAGAAGACTAATATAAAGTTATGTCTTCAAATTCTACCTTCTGTCAACAGCCACTAGCAATAGACTCGATCCAAATCTCCTTTTAAGTGATAGTAACATATAGGCTCCGAAAATTCGGCCCCGGCATCCGCCCGCACTGATGCTTGCTTTTTCTTTTCGGCGAGGGAGTTTTAACAGAATAAGTTCTGGGGTAAATTTTGGTAAGGCATATGGGTTTGTAGATAAGACACTACCCAGAGATTTTGTCCTCATTTTGCGAGGACTTTATGATCTGAGTTCTGGTTTCCTATAGGCGCAAGCCCCTATAGTTAATCCACCTTAGCTAACAAAGGGCTTTGTGCCCTATCGATCTGATAGGAAATACTTGAGTTCGCAAGTAACCCTAAGGTAATACTTGAGTTCGCAAGCAATCCTAACCCAAATCGGAGATCCAACAGCGACAAAGTTGCTGTCCATAACAGAAAAACAGCAGAAATATGTTGTTGACAGCAGAAAAACAGCACTATTTTGTAGAAAAACAAAAAAAGACTTGTATTCCAATAAACGATGAATAAAACAGCAAAGATACAATTGATCCTCAATTCGAGAGGAGGATCGATCTCTCCTAAATCTATAGACGCCGCTAGAGCCCAAAGAAAACCTAAATCTAAGAGATCTCAAATTTCAAACAAATTCAAGATGATCAAACCCTCCCAAAACAAAGTATTTAATGCCTACAAATCAAAAGGAATTCCCTAAACAATCCCTACATTCAATTTCCCTCCTAGAAACCATTCAAAAACCTTCCTAAATGAGCTCCCGTGGAATGTGCGGGCGTGCGGCTAATGGAAGAGGCGGAGACGTTCCGCCCGTTCTCCGCCTGGGCCGGTCCCACGTGGACCGGCTGGACCGGTCTAACAATACTCCCCTCCCAAAGATCCACCTTGCCCGCAAGGTGGAAAGACGACACCCTCCATTCCTTCTTCATCACAAACGATAAGAACCTGAAGAGTTCGGTCCTTACACCTGTGCCCCAGCATATACCTCTCGTCACATCTGAAACAAAGCCCCTTTGCCCTCTTCTCCTGTAATTCTGTCTCTGTGAGCTTCTTGAAGTTGTCCCTAAGTCTTCCTCCTGCGGTCTTTTCCTTCGAAGTCCCTCGAAGAGTATCCGGTGTTGGCTCCTTGGATTTCAATAAAGTGGTGGTCATCCTGTACGAGCCTCCTGAGCTGCCACCTCCCGTCTCTCCCTCCAGGTGTCTCAGATCTTCTACCAATTGAGCTAGCTCCATAGCCTCTCCCAAGTCACGAGGCCTCATTACTCTAACCGCTGCTCGGATCTCTGGTGTCAATCCTTTCATGAAGTTTCCCTCTAGCACTATCTCAGAAAGGTGGTCCAATTGGCTACCAAGGTACTCAAATCTCTCCCGGTATTCCGTCACTGAACCCTCCTGTGTCAAGGCAAAGAACTGCTCGTAGAAGTCTCCTCCTCTGCAAGTTCGAAAACGCTCTACCAAGCAATCCTTGAACTCTCTCCAACTTCGTATGGGTCGTCGCATGTCCCTCCACTGATACCAAGACAAAGCCTTCCCTTCTAAACATAGGCCTGCAGTCGTCAATCTCTCCTCCTCTGTCAGCCCATTGACGGTGAAATATCTTTTTACCTTGTAGATCCACTCGTGTGCATCCTCCCCCTCAAAGATTAGCATCTTCAGTTTCCTCACCCTCGGGTCACACCCATTTCCCCTAAATCCTCCATAACCTCCCATTCCTCAAAGCGGAGGTGCTCCCCAATTGTCACGATCTTCCCTCCGGCGATCATACCCAAACCATTCATCAAAATCCTCTCTTCTTCTTTCAAAATCAGCACCATGGCGATCGAAATCATCTCCTCGCCTTACAAAATTCAGCACCCCTTCTTGCATAGTCAATGCTCATCTCCTCCCTATAAAGTGGTTCTAGAGGCGACATTCCGTCTTCTCCCTCCAAGATCTCCGCTTCTGGCTTTTTCCTTCCCCTAGACGTGTTAGGGTTCTCATCTCTTCGATGGCCTCCTGTAGTTTCCTTTGCTTCTAATATCACCGGTTTGGTTTTGACTTCAAGCAATTTCTTCAATAAGTCTTCCATTACGGCAAACTTTTCCTCCATCTTTTCATTGACGGATGCAATCTGACTTTGAAAATAAGTCATCTTTTCCTCAAAATATGCATTGAGTTGCCAAAGTTCTCCCTCCAAAATTTCCACTTTTCTTCCGGCCATTGGTTCCCCTTCGATCTACGTGCTTTGATACCAATTTGATAGAAAATACTTGAGTTCGCAAGTAACCCTAAGGTAATACTTGAGTTCGCAAGCAATCCTAACCCAAATCGGAGATCCAACAGCGACAAAGTTGCTGTCCATAACAGAAAAACAGCAGAAATCTGCTGTTCACAGCAGAAAAACAGCACTATTCTGAGAGAAAACCAAGAAAAGACTTGTATTCCAATAAACGATGAATAAAACAACAAAGATACAATTGATCCTCAATTCGAGAGGAGGATCGATCTCTCCCAAATCTCTAGACGCCGCTAGAGCCCAAAGAAAACCTAAATCTAAGAGATCTCAAATTTCAGACAAATTCAAGATGATCAAACCCTCCCAAAACAAAGTATTTAATGCCTACAAATCAAAAGGAATTCCCTAAACAATCCCTACATTCAATTTCACTCCTAGAAACCATTCAAAAACCTTCCTAAATGAGCTCCCGTGGAACGTGCGGAGGTGCGGCTGACGGAAGAGGTGGAGACGTTCCGCACATTCTCCGCCTGGGCCGGTCCCGCGTGGACCGGCTGGACCGGTCTAACACGATCATATCCTATTGATTCATATCTCAAGGATTTGATGTCAATAAGGAACGTATGCGCTATGGCCATAACCGATATTTCGTGGTGCCATTTGGCGGCAAAACCACTCGGTTCAGAGGGCCCCAGGTCATAATCGTTTATCCTGCGGTGACATTTGGCAGCAAAACCACTGGTTAGAGGACATGTATCACGTCCTTATTGGCAAGAGATTTGTTTGAGAATGAATCCTAGTTATATTTTCGACTAAGCATTTGGCTCTTTGTGAGCTGAAGTATATTTTAATTTGCCCACCTCGGCAAACTGTTGCGGAGGGTGGATGGATTTTGCTTTAAGTGTTTCGTGGTTGGGTTTCAATTTTAAATATTTTTTGGGATTTTGAGATTTTTGGGATTTTTGTGGATATTTGAGTGGCACTTTGAAAATGCCTGAAATTAACCCCTCCGGTTGAGATTTTCATTCAACACAGCCATCATCGGGGTGACCTTGAGCTCACTTGAAAACATATTTAAATTTTGTGAATGAACCTTGTCGACTCTATCAAGCTGTCGACAGAGGATCGAATTTCGTAGGCTTTATATCTTTGTTTATGAATTTTCTTTGTTAAAGGCCTTGAAGGCCTAATATGAATGTATAAAATAAATATTCTGGTCGACTTCATGACTACATATTTATCTAATGGTTTGAACCCTGTTCACTCCTATTTACTTGCTTAGGAGGATCGGGTTTCATAGGCTTTGTGCCTTTATTAATGAATTCTCTTTATTATAAGCTTTGAAAGCCTAATATGAATGTATTAAAATAAACATGCCGGTCGCCACATTCGTATATTTATTTGATGGTTCGAACCCTGTCGACTCCTATTGATCCATACAAAATGATCGGGTTCGAATTTGAATTCACTTATTGACCCGCGCAGCATCCCTAAGCGTCGCATGTGTACCCATAACACGCTCGTCAGGGCTATACGGGTGCTTGAGAATTTCATTGATTGGACATACCCCTTGTATACCTATGTGTATACAAACTAAGGTGCACGTGCAGAGGTATTTTGAAATATTTCAGTTGTGCCCATTTAAATGCACAATATTTCATTTGAGAATTTATACACGCCATCTGTTCGCTAGTATGATTGTTACGAATCTGGTGGCGGTGCATTGTAAATTGTAGACGCCTTCTGTCTGCCTATATAAGTGTTGCAGATCCAATGGCGACATGGTCTTGATGTTATGAGGCATCTCCTCATCTTGATGTTGACTCCTTTTTTCTCATTCACCGGGGGGGTCTTCTTTGAAGTTCGTGGCCACTGCCTTGAAAAGCTCCTTCCAAGATCACCAATGTAGTAGACTTGTTATTTCCGGTGTCTACGGATACAAGAGCTATTTTTTTCCTAAGGATAGAACCACGAAGAAACTTTGGAACAACAGGAAGTTTAGTTCTAATTTGTTCAAACATCTCTTCCATTCTGTCAATGGATATTCTCCGTACATCGAGTCGCCCTTATACCCAACGTACTCGTAGATTTTAATCACCATTGTCCTAGGTGACATTTGTACTTGTTCGTTGTGCTTACGAGGTACTCATTGTTGTTATCCACAATTATTCATTTGCAGTGGACTGATGTATCCACTACAACCTCCTGGAGATATCCATAGAAGAGCCATTATCCCTACATCATATCTACCTTTCACCAATCTCAGGTGGTTTGATGATTTTACTTGTTTGTAGGGACGGGTCTTCCACCATCGAGTGCTAGTATCGTCATCTCAATCTACAGGCAAAGCTGCTAGTGTTGGAGGTTTCAATAATGCATTTGGCGCACACATATGCATTCTGCAACTATTTATTGTTCTTGCAGGTACGATGCTCTTGATCTCGTAGGGACTGTTGTAAGAGTCCACTACATTCTTTGTTTATACGCAATGAGGTCTTGTAGTGTGCCTGCTTGTACCTCGATGTTGTTTAAGAGGATGTCATAATATCCCTCATCTTCTTCTCATTTGAAAGTAGACTCTTGTGTGTTCCTTTACACATTAGCCTGCATAGATAACAAAGGATCTGCTTCTCCTACATCTCCCTTGCTTTGCTTGTGAACATATTGCCACATGATTCTCGCTACAACTCATGCATATTCCATTGGTTGTACTATTATTGACATGCTCATTGCTCTTGTCTTGCAAATGTCTAGTGAGAACATCCATGACTAAAGCAAAAAGATATGGGCTTAAGGCTGATCCTTGATGTAACCCAACCGAAATAGGGAAGTAGGCAAGTCTTATGATGTCGTTGGAAATTCAAGCTTCTTGCAATTCGATTGAGTTTAAATTGGGTTCAGTTCTTTAGGCTCACTTGAAGTTTGAATTCAGCTTGAGCTTAATGTGCAAGATCATGTTCTTTGTACTCATTTGGACTTGAGTCCACAAGTCTTCCATTTTATACAAATTGTAAGCTCTTGTTCAAGTGGTTCAAGCTCAAATTCCTTTTAGCCTCATTCGGTTCAGGTTCCAGTTTGCAAGTTTTTTATGTAGCTCATTGTGATTTTCTCCAATTCAGGTTCAATCCAGCACGTGAGTTCAAGTCCAAGTTAGGACTTCTTGCACTGAGCTTTTTTGACTTCAAGCCCTTTATGTTCATTTAAATCTTTGTGACTGTATTCAAATCAAGTTCTTATGTATTCCCAAGATTGGTTCAAGTCTTGTGCTCAATCAGGTTCAATTTTTTCTTGGTCAAGTTTTGCTTTAAACCTTTAACTTTATTATTCATATTTGAAATTAAGCCATTTTTGTTCATTTAAGTCCAAGGCATGTCCTCATTTGTTCAAAATTTATTCACATGTAGGCCAAAATTCTACTCAAGTCCACGGTGTCTTCAGTCTGAATTTCGGCAACCTCCCGGCGTCTCCCCCGTTTAGGGGAAAAATGTGAGAGACTAGCCTTCCACTAGTCGCTACTTGAGCGCTTCGGGTAGGTGTCTAACAACACCGTGACCTCATTTTCTTTAATCCCCGCCCACTACGTGAGCGTTTAAGGGTCTTGGGTACCTGTTGAAAAGAGAGCACAAGTATTTCCCCATGTGTGGGAACTTAATTTCGTCCCCCTCACGCTACATGAGCAGTCCGGGGATTACCCACCTCGCCGCTAGCGTCGTGCCGGTTTCCCTCCCTACAACGCTACGTGAGCACGTAGGGGGTTGCCGGCTCGTCGCAAGCATCGAGGATAAGATTTTAGGTGATTGTCCGCCTCGTCGTAGGCGGCGCACTGGCTTCCCTCCCTACTACGCTACGTGAGCGCATAAGAGGTTTACTAGCCATTGCGAGCGTCGAGGAAGGAAATCTGAGTTTAGAGATTATACCTTCAGGTTCGGCGGATCGATGGTGAAGGCTCGTGAATCGAGGCGGGTGAAGAGGCGAGCAACTTTCCTCTTTTTTTAATTAAATTAATATTAATTAATTATAACTAATAATTATTAAATTTAATTAATTATGACTAATTACCATTAAAGATAACTAATTAAAAAAAGAATTAATTAATCATAATTGATTGTAAAAATATATTTATATTTTATTCCTTGATTCGGTGGATTTACGGGATTTGGCCGAAGAAGCTCGCGGGAGGGAGAAATTACCTTCACAGTGAGCAAGTTTCCATCGTCGCCTCTGATCAAAATGTGGTACCTTCCGATCCACAAGGGAAGTCGTGAAAGGAGCGAAGTAGACCGAGATTGAAGAAGCGACGAAAAGGGAAATCGTTAACTTCACAGCCACGAGCTCACGCTGTGGCTTCCGATCTAAAATGTCGGAACTTCCGATTCAACAGGATGGGAAGGTCATTGAAGGCGCGGGTCGGACAACAACGACGGGGCCAAGGAAGCGCACGAAGTGGAGAAAGTTCCTCTTATAGCGAGCAGGCTTCCGTTATTGCTTCCGCCAAAATGTCGTAACTTTCGTCCCGACAGGAAGTAAAGTCGTCGCTGGGAGCGAGGTCGCACATCCACGGAGGATCGAAGAAGCGTGCGAATAGGAGGAGGTCGCCTCTGATTGTTGCTTCCGACCAAAGTGTCGTAACTTTCACTCGGTCGGGAAGGGAAAGTAGCTGATGGAGCGTAGTCGAACAGCGACCAAGGAGCTGAAGATGCGATGAAAGGGAGAAAGTTTCCTTCACAGCGAGCGAGAGAGAGCGCGAGCGAGAGCTTCGAAGAGGAGGTCGAAGGCCTCGTTCCATTTCTCTTTTATCGGCGCGAGCGGATCGTGCGACGTGGGGAGATAAGACGTCGGTGTGCGAGCAACGTGCGACCTGCTTCAACGACGTGCGGGATGGCTTCGGCAGAGAGCAGGTGAACGACTTCTTTTTTTATTTTGATTTTTTTTTTTAATCACGCAGGTCAACACAACATTTATTTCTACCACCCTAGCTGCTAATAGCCTAGCAAGCTTAGCAACAGTAGCATCGACTTGAAGCAATTTTCTAAAAATAGAAACAAGAGAAAATAGTGTGGATTGGTTGAATCAATATGTCTGAAGGTTCTTCAAAACAATCAAAGAAAAACTACCATTTAAGCATGCTCGTTGAAAAACCATCAACATAGTATGATCTCCTTGAGAAAAAACTTGAATAAACAACTTCTAGAGATAATATGATAAAAATAAGATGAGAATCAAGAAGTCCAACGAAAAAATCCCCAATCAATGGCAAATCAAGCATGAATCTATGAACAATTTAAAGACTGGGACAACCCCGGGAAAACTTGCTAGCAATAGTGAAAAAAAAAAAAAGATGTGAACACAAGGAATTCATCATAAAGAAAAAAAGGAGCGGGTTTATCATGATATGTGGAGAGAAGCTTATGATGGGTTGAAATTGAAACTTGCTAAAAATATATGGAAAAACAAGAGGAAGCAAGTTAAGGAGATAGAGAGAGAGAGAGAGAGAGAGAGAGAGAGAGAGAGAGAGAGAATGAGAGAGAGCGAGAAGAATAAGAAAGTCAGGGGAGAAGATAATAAGAGAAGTGAGAGACTGAAAGTAGTTGGCAACTACAGAGGAAATTCAATTCTCATTTTCATTCAATCATCAATAATCCACATCATAACCATCCTAATTATAGTGAAATGAATTCCATGGAAATTACAAACAAATAAAAAAGAAAATTAAATAAATCTGAATATAAAGACAAACCAAAATATTCTCCATATAAAAATCACTAGAAAAGCATGAAAATTTTCTTAATCAATCACATCATTGATGCTGAACATAAATCTAGATAGAACGGAAATCTTTTGGAGAGGACAATTCCTTTCTTGATGCAACATGTAGATAAAAACTTTAGTATTTGATGCAAACTTATTTTCGGCAGGCTATTCTCACAGAAAAAGATGAATAAAACACAAGAAGGCCAAATGCTCAGTACTCAACAATTGAAAATTCCAGTTTGGGATTGGACACACTGAGAAAATTGAATAGCTGTTTTGTTTTCCTTTGCTTCCAACTAAGGGCCTCTAGAGTTGCACGGAGACCATTGGACACCCTGGTACTTGAAGTAGGAGTTGGAAAAGTTGTTAGTGAAGTCACCAGTTGTTTGGTTGTATTTGGTGGTGTACGAAGTGAATTAATGTGGGAAAATTACACCATCTATCATAGACAGTAGAGTAAGTAGGAACAAATGAGAAACCAAAAGATCATTATAAGTAACTTTCCCATCCAAAATGGCTTCCCTACTTTAATGTACCACTAATTAGCTAGAACGTCCGACTTCCACCAGCTCCCACTTCGGACTCCCTAACAGGAAAACTAAGAAACACTTATGCTTTAGGTATTCACAAACCAAAGAAAAAGAAATTGCCAAAAAGGGCATATCTCGCATCGGTTGGATCTTGTAATTTTAAGCGTAACATACTGTTTCCAAATAAACCAAATCACGTTTGGCATTTTATAGAAAAACAAAATTGCATGCTTGCATTTCTAATGACCATGCACTTAGGGGAAATTGCATCACACTTACATAACAGAAAAATATCCTTGATAATACTTAACAAAAAAATTTCAAGTTATTAGTTTTAAGTTTTAAATATGATATTGTGAGGTTGACAATAAAAAACTGTATAGTATTTTTAGTTTTAATTTCATTTAATAATCAAATAAAAGTCGTTGCTTGTTTATAATACTTCGAAGTAGTATGAAACTACAAATTGACAATATTTATTGATATTAAATATGCCCGTTTATTTATTTCAAACATGAACAATCAACATCAAGAAAAACATTTTACACAATTAAGCTACCTATTCTCTATTACTTTAAAATATATTAATTTTGCAAGAATAAATGATGTTAACATGCAACATTCCCTTTTCAATAGTTTGATAAAACATTTGATTATTGTGAATTAACAGTTAAAGTGCAATCATAGTAAAGATTCATGGCGTGGGGTATACAAAAGGTTGTTAAGGATGGGGATATGCAGATAAATAAAGAAGAACATACCACCAAAGCTAGAACACGACGTGCAAAGCTTTTCTCAATTTCAATTGGATCCTGCAGTAGGTTGGAAACAAATTGTATAAAACTTGAAAATCACGTGATAAACAGCATTAAGCATTGATACCAATAAAAGAAAATTGAGAAAATTCTCAAAATAGTCCCCAGAATATTCTTGTATAGTCAATTTAGTCCCAAAATATAATATTGCCCCAATTTAGTCCCTTGACTATATAAAATTGATAAAAAATTGTCCCTCATGTTGTAATTGTGATATACAATCAATCCTAATTTAGTCCCTCAACTTTACAAAATTGATCCAATTTAATCCCAAAGGTTGATCACATTAGAACAATTTTACATCATCAAGGAATTAAATTGGAACAACGTCATACTCTAGGACTAAAATAATCATATATGAATAGTCGGGGAACTATTTTGAAATTTAACCCAAAAAAAAATTAACAATGTGAGTTATGCGAAATCATAAATACCTCCATATTACACGAAATAGACAACTTGCCAACTACAGTACTGGGTGATGATGGATCAAACAAGTCAAATAATGTAACGTTTTTCTCAGTTCCCTGTGGACATTAAATGTGAATTAACTGAAAACAAACATTGGCTTCTTCACAAAAAATCACCTAAAAGGAGACAATGAAAAAATATTAAAGAGAGAAATGACGCAAGCAAAAGATTAATTCATATCAATTGCCCTTTTCACAAAAACGGAAGCCATAGGATTTGAGCGCAAACTGGTCATGATCAATCAGGTGTCACAAAAAATTTGCCATTTTATTTCAAATCATACCTCAATAAAAATTTGGTGAAATAATATCCCATATTTTCCAAGGGCCGGCATATTTTAAGCAGCAGTAGTATGGCTCCAAAGTTTAATACATAAAACTATTACCAACCCCAGTGGATACCAAACAATCTATACGACTGAAAAAGGAGACTGCATCAAAGCTTCACATATTTATGAACCATGAACTTGAGGATTCCATACATTAATAAAGTGGATAAACAACAAATGCAACTATAAGAATAAGCAATTTCTATTTCTCAATAGTATACTGCAATTCTAGCATGCTGAAAAAATTGAAAGAAAAAAATTAGATATAGTTTGAAGGATTGTAACCTGAAATGAGATTTAAACAAGTAGAGAAGTACTTGAAAGTAACAAAACACCAAGCGGATGAACTAGAAAATCGAACTTGAAGTTAATACGAGCAAAAAGTTTACTGCCTCAAAAATATCATTATGAGAATGTCAAAAAATAACAATTCAAAATTACCTTCTCAATAGTGAAGTACAATTCAACAACAAAATAAAAAGTAAAGCAAAAAAGAGATCAAGCAACACACAAAGAAAAGAAAATAAGATTTATGCGGTTCAATTTATCCACATAATTGTTGAGAGGACCCTCATCACAAACCAAAGTAGCCACAAAAGTAATGTATAAGAAAGGATACGCTCCAACCCTTCTTATAACTCAAATACACCCAAAGTCAATCTAAGAAAAAATCCAATAAACCCTCATAATAAATTTACCTCTCAAAGATAATATTTTCCTTGCATTCACCATGAAACCCTAACCAAAGGGTATGTTAAAGCCACCAATCTTTTAAATACCTTAATTGTTGTAAGGGCATAAAACCGAGGATCACTAACAATGATGTGGAAATTAAGATATATCTTCATTAAAGTTCTCAAACATGTGCACGCCAACTAAGAAGGAATTCACACACATACCAAAAAGTTTCCATCACATGTGCCCCGAGGAACTTACCTGAGCGTGATTCTTGAGGTTGCTACTATGCTCTAATCCTAAGAAGATCTTGTATGCATGGCTATGAGCAAGCATCTCAAGGAAGAGAATTTACTTTGCTTCTGAATCACCCAATCAATCATCCATGAATAAGGAATTGTGCAATGATTATTTAGATCTTGCGCAATACGTATTACACAAACCATCCAAACAAATTCAGTCAAAATTAACAATTCCTTTGTAAAACTCAAAAAATGCCGTTTTAGACCTCGCACGCTTTTCGATGAGTCGCGACGAGATTTAAGTGAAAATTTCAAAGTCGGCGAAATTTGACGAAATTAATGTTATAAAATTCTACGCAAAATTCTAAGAAATTTAAAATATAAAACTTATATTTAATTTCTCTTAATTTGAGAGATAAAAATTTCTGAAGTCTAATAATACCCAAAATAACCTTAGTCAATACTAAAGAAAATATATTTTAAGTGAGGATAAAATGGTCAATTGCAAAATCTCTAAGCAACCGAAGCTTTAAGGGACGGAATTCTAGAATTCGGTCCCTCATTCGATTCGTGCGGCCAAACGTGAGGCCGAAGGGAGAAGGGGCAGACGCAAGGCTTGGACGGCATCTTCGGCGGCGGCTCCGGCGGCGGTTTCCGGCAGCCGGACATGGGGGAAATTGAAGAGGGAGATTCAAGGAGCACTAAGGTACATTTCTAAACCTAGAAATCCCTATCTTTCCCTTGGATTTTTTAGATGAAAAAGTTTGGGTTTGCTAGAAACTTCTCATTTTCTTTAGAAGATGTGTAGGAAAGGTTTAGGAGATATTTTTATGCATAGAAATGTGATTTTCTTTAGAAGTTTTGAGTTGGAGAAATTTAGGATTTTCCCTAAAGTTAGAAATTTTGAAATTACTTTTATAAACTTGGTTCCTAAGGGTCCTAAGATAGTTTCTAAGGGAAGAAATTGAGTTTTTTTCTTACAAAATGTATTTTCCTATTTTCTAATTATTTTAAACCCGAAAATATAAGTTATTTTAAATTAATTTAAGTTATGAAAAAAGGGTCATTTTGTTTAAAATAAGTAATTATACAAAAAAAGCATTTTTAGAATGTATTTTGCTTTATGTGATCTTTTGGAGAGAGGGAAAGGGAGAGGGAGAGAAAGAACTTAGGATAGATTAGGAATAGAATGAGAACATTAATTTAGATTTATTATAAATGATTTTGAAGGAGAAATTAACTCTTTTAGGTGTTTTGAAAAAATCTCGAAGGAAGAAGGATTAGCGAGGAGAATCAATTTCAAAATTTCTGTAAGTATGCATGGTTCTTTAATTACAGTAATGTCTTTTGTTTCTTTCAAATTATATGATCTGATAGACCAATCATGCTTTTTTATTCTTTTTAAATGGTTGATCATGCAAATTTCATGTTATATTTTATGGCATTATATGATAAAGTTTGTGTTATATGAAATAAAATGATATGAGATGATATGAATGTTATATTGAATGCTTGTATGTGCATGCTAAAATGATGGAGCTCACCCCCTTATGGTACTAGCTGGGGGCATTGTACTCGTGCACGTTAAAATGGTAAAGAATATGGAAAAGGAAATGGTAAAGGAGTACCTATATGATACTAGACTGTGGCCCATGTGACGGATGTAATATATATAAAATGAGAAAGCTAAGTATATTAATATGAATATGAAAATGAAAATTAAAGATATGATTTTATGATATGATATGTTTAATTGCATGTTTTTAGAAAATCATTTTATGTTATGTTTTAATGAAATTGACATCCAGCATATTATGCAGTTTGCCTTGATTACTGTAGTTTAGAATTATGTTTTACTTATTGAGCTTTGGCTTAATGTTAGTTGTTAACATTTTTAAGGTAAGTTTAAGTAAATCAAATGAGTAGAAGGGGTGGCAATGTTTATTTTGAAGAGGAGCACCTGAGGAAAGGTAATTTTATGATTATGCTTGATTATATGTTTATGTGATTTCAAATTTGATGTTTTAGAGACTCTTTCAAATGATAAGGTGGTAGTTTTAGAAATTAGATAATTTAGCCTACCGTCCGACCTCCGTTCCGGCCTCGCCTACCCGAGCTCACCGGGCAGGGTCGTGACATCCTTCCACTTGAGTCAATATTCTAAGCAATAATATAGATCTACTTTGTGACTCCTCTACATGCAAAATATTGTAAGCTCTCAAAACCCTAATAAAATTAGCACTACACAATCTTATAAAGCCTAGATGATGTCCCGACTAAACACCCATTAAAGACATCTACAGCATAATTGTTGCGCCCCAAAGCAAATCCAATGTTACTCTAACATAGATGAAGATATAAATTAAGCAACTCTTGGACCCTGCAATATATAAAGCCCATCAACCCTTCTAGCCCTAATGATTACCAAAGTACCCTTACAAAACTAAGACTACCTTAGTATCATCAACAGATATAAATCCTCAATTACTATGAGCACTCAAACATACCATATTTTCCTTAAATTAGTTACATACCTAATTCTAGACAAAGTTTTAACCACAACATCATGAGTCCTCAAATATACAGTGCAAAACAGCCTTGTACACCATGCTATTTATTAAGTAGATATTGACATCGTATGGCTTATAGCTAAAAAACAACTCATTGCAATTTGAACTTGATTTCATTAAATTGCCTCAATTAAATCATACAAAATTCAAATTGACTATGATCGAGTCGAACTTGACTCAACTACGTTAGATCAACCTCGATCAATGCATATCAGCCGAGTCGGGCCTAATTTGGCTCAAATTGATGTTGATTCCTCCTACACAAGAGACAGGTTCTCAACTTCATATATAATATCAATGAAGTTATATAAATTCAAATTCAGATGTATATTTATTCTCACTGGAAGTTGAAATTAAATAGTACATTGACATTTATTATACAAGCTACTATTATCAAGCAACAAGTAACTTCAAGACAGTCAAATATCCTTGGTGAATTTAAGTGACTTCTTCTCTACAACTTCTTTGAAAGGACATAGCCTGATCATCATTAGACCTCTACTAAGTTAATAATATTATTATGTTGCCAAAATGTCAGCATAGCACACTGCTCCGGCCCCTTGACTCAGGGATATCTGATGTCAGTACACTTCAGTATGGATGCATATTGCATCAGCAAAATACCACTGGACTCTTGCCATCATCAGCTATTCGTCTGATATCTGTTAGCAGTCCACTTCATATCAGCCATCATCGACTTCTCGTTCGACTGCTACTTGTAGCACACCCTCGAACTATCTCCTCCAGCTTTATACTGGTCGTTGACTGCCAATAAACTTTCGCTCAAATGGCATTGAAATTCGCCCTTCAACTCATCATTCCTGGTTCTCCTCTCAGACATTATTACCGTCAGATATTCTCAAATCACCCTCACATACAAGCAAGAATTGATCTTCTTCTATCAAAGATCATCTTTTAAGAAGATAGCTTCTAATCGTGACTCCTTCAACACAAGAGGGGCACTAAATCTTGATAGGGGAATGTCGTCTGTCTCTGACAGTGGAATACCTCCAATGTAAGAAGAAGTTTGCAAGAGAAGAATAAGAAGGAAAAAATCTCCAAGAGAGGGGCACTGAAACTTGATAGAGGAATGCTGACTATCTACGACAGTGGAATGTCTCTAATGTAAAAAGAAGAACACAAAAGAAGAATAAGAAGAAAAAAATCTCCTTCTACACAAGAGAGGGGCACTGAAGCTTGATAGAAGAATGTCGCCTATCTACGATAGTTGAATGCCTCCAATATAAGGAGAAGAACGCAATAGAAGAATAAGAAGAAAAAATTCTCCCGATTCAGCTCAATTTAATCCCATTAAAATCCATTTGACCTTGTTAGCAATTCAAATAATCTTGCTAAATGTAGAAATTGCATCAATAGTTTCAATTTCCTTGAGAACTAAAATCTGCCATTGCCAAGCGCTTTGGTCGAGTGCTATCCATGTTTAGAGATGTATTCAAAGGGCCTTTTGATGAAACAGAATGAGCAGAGGCCCGTTTTCGTGTGTAGAAAGGAGCAGGAGAGGTTATTCAGCTTGCGGTAGCTCCTAACGGTTACAAAAAATAAAATAAAATAAAAACCAAAATTGATTGACTTGTGGCTCCTACCCTTCTTTCAACATTTAGTCCTATTAAAACTCTTTTTTTTCATGTATTTATCTTCTATAACGAAAGTGATGCATTTTATCCTTTGATTTCAAAAAGGATTAAAAATATACAAGTGCTAGTTAGGAGCAGTAACAGATAACAGAGCATCCAAGTAGGTTGTACTCGTGGTATATTAGTAAAAGCTCCAAACAACCGAGCCTTAACAAGGTTTTCACTGACTTTTAAGGTGGGATCCAACTCAACATTTTCACCTGGAGCCAAGCCAGCAAGCCTGGAAGTCAGATGCCTGTAAAGGAGTTAGCCTGATGATATCTAAACATGAATGATTCATGAGCGAATTAAACCACAATATCCAGTTTGCAACCCCTAAAATCCCATCTTCGTGAAAATTTAAAAGTCTTCAAAGTATCCATAAATTTTACACACTTCACAAGTTAAAACACCCACAAATAGAGAATCTAGGTGAAATGAAATCCAACTCAATGTAGGAAATAATTAATAATAGAATTAATTTAGGATGATGAAAAGCTGAGACTTCTCACTCAAACCATAAACCATAAAGGCACAAAGAATGAGGTAAACATAAAGACTTATAATTCAAACCAATTCAAGGTTTGGACAGCAAGAAGGGAATGAACATTCCAACTGATTGTATTTATATAGGATCTATAATTTTGCATGTAACTCCAAACAAAAACTAAAGAAAACGAAGAGTATAAGTACGCCATACCATGATGATAAAAAGTCCCAACCAGATTAAACGCTAACCAAAAAGATCGGAACTTATACCAACAAGAAAAAATATCAGGAAGTGTCCAGCATATTTACCAAGCGGAGAGCTTCCAAGAGATTAATTTCACAATAGCCGACCAGAGTGTTTCTCGACAATTTATTTGTCTGCAAAACATAATGATTTTCAACAGTGAAAAAGTACTAATGGAACTATGACACTACTTCAGAGAATGAAGAGATGACAACATCAAAGAAATGCTTAAAAAAATCTGCAAGGTTAGGTCCATGGATGTAGCATAGATTAGAAAGCTTAAAAAAAACATTATACAATGAAAGGAAAATATTTATAATTATATCGGCATTCCTAGCAAGTGCTAGTAGATGGCAATACAAGTGTAAACAACAATCAAAATTGGTTAATCCAAAAATTAAAAAAAAAAAATCGGCAAGGACCATCAAATAAAGAATAGATGTTCTGTGGAATATAAAAACAAAGTTTGTTCAAGAACATTTAACCATTTCAACATTAATGGCTCGCAACATACCTCAAACACAGATATGCGTGCAATATGGGGTCCATCCCTCTCCAAAATAACTTTCTTTTCCTACATAATAAATTACAGGAAAATTTAAAATGGCTTAGAACGTGACTTCTTTAATTATAACAACAATACCTAAGGAACTTAATAGTTGATAGGCTAATTACGACTGTAGAATCCAATATAAATTCAAATTGGAAGATATGAAGATTGAAGCATGGAAATATAAATCATCATTCCGTGCTGCAGACGATAAAATCGGGTTTGATGTTCACTTAGGTATTTAAGATTCATGGGACAGGCATTAAGCGTTTCTACTGCCTTGTTGCATATTCCTCGGTTCTTAGCCTAATTATTATTATTTAATGGAACAAACAAGACCAAAAGCTTCCCTTATCTCATAATCCGACTCTTCATGTAACCATTTCTGAGACCAGTAAGTAAGAGAGTATATATCAACTAAAGAAATCTTCTAAAATGAAAATCTTCCAAGATGGAAATCTTCAGTTCTCCATGAGAAGACAAAAAAAATCATTTATTTTTGGATCCACCTCTCCCCTGGTTCTACTAAGAAAATCATGCCTTTAAAATTCAGCACCTACCGCAGCTTCTTAAAAATAAAACAGTTCACAGTTGAGTGAATGAAATGCACTTTGCTAAGTAAATGGTATGGGAAAGACAAAAAAATGAAATAAATGAGCCAGATATTGTATGGCAAATTTTCTATACTGCTTTCATTTTTTAATATATTCTACTTCGCTAATTAAAAAGAAAACGCGTGATAGATGACTTTTTCATTTAAAAGAATGAGAACTAAAATGGAACCAAAAAAGTTGCAAAAGCTACTTACTGATTTCCACACAGGTTCATCTGTTCTGCAACATATTTAAGACCAATTAAAGAAACGAGTTAGATTACTTAAATCACTGATAAGGAATTCAAAGATACAAGGGGGATAATAACATGATTTGAAGAACATAAATCCTCCAAAGGCTAACCTTACTTTGTGAACAAAATATATTGAAAAATCATCATCGCTAGTAAGTGAATCCTTCCCAAACACACACAACATTCAAATATCATAAATAGCACTTCACCAATATAAATGAGAGTGAATGTTGTTTTTTTATTATAAACATAACAGTATAAATAAGTACATGCTTAATGCAATGGATAAATGAACTAAAAAACTTTATATTGATGAATTCCTACATGTATGCATACAAGCACATGAATATAAGAGGTAGAATTGCTTGTACCACAACTTTTTCCTATCATCATAGTTGCACTTCATATTCCCATTGCCCAGAAAAGTTTCCCTTTACACATCCCTACCAGAAAGCTCCTTGCAAACAAACAGTTCAAAAAGAAAGACAACATTTTCCCAAGGCAAGAGCTCTAGGGGAAACCTTAACACTCCAATTAGTTGTCTAAGCTAATGGTATTATAGTTTGATTCAAATTATGGGGAGTTCTCTCGAGGAGGGTTGCACACTACCCATGTCTAGACCAGACTGTAATATAAATAAAGAGCATATAGAAAAAATAACTTGATGAATAAACACTGAAGTTGATGGTAAAGATGTCTATCAGATGGCTACAAGTTGCATTGTGTGGGCTTGACATGCATCTTGATAGAAAGAGCCAAAAGACTTATCGTACTAGTTGGATTTGGGACTGATGCCACCATGAGCTCATGCAAGTCGATGCGAAGAGATAAATGGCTACAATGAGCATGTCGGCTTGGCCTTTAGGTGGCAACAAGTGTCATTAATGTCAAGGCAAGGAGTTGGCGATGAGGAAGTTCAAGGAACGAATCATTTTTTTCTCTCAGAAGTGGAATACTGACATCTTAATGCTCTTTTAATAAGTCTACTATAATCAAAGAGGAAGCAATAGTCGAGACCCACCCACTTGCTTCTCTTGGCCATAGACTCGAACCACTTTAAACCACCAGCTTAAACTATTTGAGAATGATTCAATCCCCTTTTGACTAAAAAACTAGTTATAAAGACTATGTAGATTTCCAAACGTCACCTTGAAGAGACCATCTAGTTTGCATGGTGCAACCCTGGCAATTTAGTGCCCATCATCATTCCAAGCACTTGATTCTTTAGACTCCTAGAAAATATGAAAGATGACTATGTGCCACAACATGAAAGGGCAAATCTTCCTATCCTTCATGTTCTTCACCTCGATGTTGTCTAACATCAGCTCCTGCCTTATCTCAAGTTAACCCAGATGCCCATCATAATAGCCCAGCCCCTTGCTTTTTTTTTTAATTAAAAAAAAAAAAAAAAACTTAAACGAGCCCAACCAAATCTCAATGGCCCAGTTCTTCACCCTCAGATCTTCGACACATAAAACACAACTCAAGTCATCTAAATGCAATTATATAGCCCACATGGCCACATATCTGTCATGGATGTGAAGAGGGTCATAAGTGAACCAATGCACTAAATGTATAATTCAAAAAGTCTGCTCAATTAATATCCGATCAAGTTCATTTAAGTTAATAATTAAACGAGTTTGAAATCTTCATAAAAATTCGAAGTTTAAATGAATGATAAAAAGAATCTCACTTGAACATAGCTTAACTCTTTTATCTATGTTCATGAATTAGTTTGTTTATTGTTTAATAAATAATTTGATAAAGGCCTGATATTAAGCTTGATGATATTATTTAATTAATTTTTTGTTAAATATAACTAGATTAATTATTTATTTAATAGTAACTTTATATTTATTTTTTAGTTTTTTTATTTCAAATAATTACTTTATTATTAATGAATCACTATATTGATTTGGTGTTATCCATTCTTATTCCTCTATTTTAATGAATAAGTTTGATGGTATTTATTTATGTTGTTAGGAAAGAAATTTTATATGTGACTTATTTATTATTATTTGAAATTGACACCTGATTAATTGATGTTGAAGTAGTTAGATACCACTTTCAGATTTATTGAAGTGCATGCTCATTTAGGGGTTATTTGGCAATCGGTCTCGAGCAGAATAAACCTCCCATTATTTTCAACCATGTTTTGTTGTGAATCTCAAATTTACTAAATCCAAAAGTCCGGTGGATTTATGAAATTTAGCCAACATATGAGTGCAAGAGGGGAGAGAAAGATCGATGGCTACCTTCATCGGTAAGCTCTTGTCGTGACTTCCTCAGTTTCCCCTCTTACATTCAAAGGGAAAAAAAATCCAAGAGACAAAGAAAAGATGAATCCAATCCGACAATTGTCAAGGGAGTAAATATTTTTTCAATGTGCTTTACTGCAGGTGGAAGGAAGAAGAGTAGAAGATATGAAGAAGTTATTGATTCTTGATTATTTTACAAAAATAGTTACTTCAGGTTAATTGTTTAGTTATCTCCATAAATTAGATAAATTTATTACAACAACATCAAGACTTTGTCCCACTACGTGGGGTCGGCTGCATGAATTTTTTTTCTCTATTGTGTCATGTTAAGCAGCGGCGGATACATGCTGGGGGCCCTAGGGGCATGGGCCCCCACTAAAATATTTAATTAATGTTTTATTAAAGCTAGTTATTACTTACCTAATTATCATTAAGAGCAGATTTTAGGTTTTTTTGGAATAATATTCCGCTGGCCGCTGGCTTTTCACTTCTCTAATTTCGGCGGAGTATCTGCAAGTCTGCGACTGCGAAGGAACCCAAAGGGCAAAACGCGATCTCGCCGATTGATATCCTTCTGGACGGCGGATTGGACGGAAGAAGCGCGAAGCGGCGAAGGACGGCGGAAGAAGCGCTGTTCCGCTGGCTTGCGACCGGACGGCAGAAGAAGCGCGAAGCGGCGAAGGACGCCTGGACGGAGACTGCGGGTAGCGGGCCAGCGGCATACTTCGCGACTTCGCGTGGACCTGCTTGGCTATTCCTCCTGTTTGATAGATTTGAGGAATCAAAAGGTATTACTATTAGATTTTTCTCTACATTTTCATGGAAAATTTCATAGGAAAGTTTAAGAGCAGGGAGGACTCCCATGGCCAGCAAAATTTTTTACCTAGACCGTTCCTATTCGCAATGCATCTAGGAGTTAATTTTAGAATTGATATCAAATTTTTCAGCATTCAGGAAATTTTTTGAACTAATTGAGCAATCTTTATTGATATTTTAAAATTTTTGAAAAAATATATATATATATCATTTTTAATTTATTAATACAAAAATCATATAGAATTTAGATAAAAAATAAGCATTAAATTCATACTGATTCAATCATACATCATTTGTAGAGATTTTTGTGCAACAAGTATTCAGTTGTGCTGATTTTGGGCCAGGAAAAGGAATACATATAATGAAATTCTGTTGATATATAGATTTATGTAGGTTAACTTGTGATGGGAACTGATTTTATAATTTTTGCATTCAGGAACTCTTCCAGAATCAAATAATTGCGAGTGTTCTACACTTCTACTGATCTGTAACAATTGACAGGTATTTTTTTTAGTTATTAATCAATTTACTAGCAATCTAGTATTTAAATTTTTTTGTTGCAAGCATTAATTTTTTTTAATTAGTTTTTATTAAAATTAGATATGGAATGATATTTTAAAAGAAAATTTGAAGAAGATGACCAGAAACTTTTATGTGATGAAAGAAATACACAAATTCAACAAGTTTATATACAAATAAATGTAGCTAATATCCCTGCCGATCCTGCTTTGAGAAAAAAAATTATGGATTTTCTTCCTAATGAGAGGGATTGTGTTCGAAGACATTACTTGCTAAAAGGACCGTGTCAACCCCATGATCATGTTTTCCCACGCACAAAAATTGGGGATAAATTACGAAGATTTAATCCTGCTTGATTTGATGAACACAAATCTTGGTTAGAATATAGTACAAGCAAAGATGCAGCTTATTGTTTATTTTGTTATCTATATAAACCTCAAAATAGTGATCAGTCCAGCGGTGATAGTTTTGACACGAAGGGTTTTAGAAATTGGAAAAAAAAGGATAGATTTCATATACATGTTGGTAATACCAACAGTGCACACAACTGTGCTAGACGTAAATGTGAGGACTTAATGAATCAAGAAAGCGACATCAGGTTTGCTTTTGAAAGACCGTCGGACCAAAATCGCAAAGATTATCGTACACGATTAAATGCAAGTGTTGATTGTGTACGTTTCCTTTTGTAACAAGGATTAGCATTTCGTGGGCATGATGAATCTGAGGACTCAGAAAATCAAGAGAACTTTCTTGAACTATTGCGTTTTCTTGTTAATCATAATGAAGATATAAATAAAGTTGTTTTAGAAAACACTCATGGAGATAATAAACTAGTTGCTCCAGAAATCCAGAAAGAAATCACAAAAGCTGCAACAGTTGAGCGTTTCATTGGGATTGTTCATATTGGGGACACGTCAGCTCTAATACTAAAGTTGGCTATTGAATCACTTTTTTCAAAGTATGGGTTGAGTGTGGCACAGCTACGTGGTCAAAGTTACGATGGAGCTAGTAACATGCGAGTTGAGTTTAATGGACTGAAAACATTAATCATGAAAGAAAATTGTTCGGCTTATTATGTGCATTATTTTGCACACCAACTTCAATTAGCATTAGTTGCAGTTGCAAAGAATCATGTCCAAGTTGCATCATTCTTTAATAATGTGACTTATTTGTTAAATATTATTGATAGTTCAAGTAAAAGAAGAGATATGCTAAGAGGAAAACATTATGACAAGATACTTAAGCAACTAGAAAGTGGAGTTGCCAAAGGTAGAGGTTTAAATCAAGAAATCGCTCTTTAAAGGCCTGGAGACATTCGTTGGGGTTCTCATTACAATTCACTTATCAGTTTAATCCTTTTGTATGGATCTATAATATAAGTTCTTGAAATATTAATACACGAGGGATCTAGTAGTGAGCAAAAAGGCGAAGCATATTCCCTACTTGAATTCATGCAAACTTTTGATTTTGCTTTCAATTTGCATATGATGAATGCTATATTAGGAGTTACAAATGAGTCATCCCAAGTACTACAAAAGAATAATCAAGACATTATAAATGTCATGACTTTGGTCAAAGTTTCAAAACAAAGACTTCTAAATATGAGAAATGATGGGTGGGATAATTTATTTAAGGAAATTGGATTATTTTGTGAGAAGAATAACATAAGTATTCCAAACATGACTGATACATTTCTGACGCGAGGAAGATCAAGACGCCGTACTGAAAGTATAACAAATATGCATCATTATCAAATCGAATTATTTTACACTGTTATAGATATGCAATTTCAAGAGCTCAACAATAGGTTTGATGAAATTAATACATAATTACTAATGTGTGTGGCATGTTTGAATCCATATCAGTCATTTTCAGCTTTCAATAAAGAACGATTGTTACGTCTTGCAAAATTTTATCCGTCAGATTTTTCAGAAATGGGTCTCATTATACTAGACAATCAAATTGAGAATTTCATTGTTGATATGAAATCGAATGATGTATTTATGAATTTAAAAGGACTTGGAGAACTTGCTCAGAAAATGGTGGAGACTAGGAAAAATGAGATTTATCCTTTGGTGTTCTTACTTATAAAGCTTGCTATGATATTGCCAATCGCTACAGCAACAGTTGAACGAGTATTTTCTGCAATGAATATTATAA
>NW_021319890.1:140668-189581 GCF_001605985.2 Dendrobium catenatum | reverse complement strand
TTATATTTTTTTTTTTTTTTTTTTTGTGTCTTTTTTTTTTTTCAAGGAAATGGGATCTCATTTCTATACTAGACAATCAAATTCGAGAATTTCATTGTGATAGAAAATGTTTCGAAGTTGATGTATTTATGAATTTAAAAGGACTGGAGAACTTTGTCCAGAAAATTAGGTGGGAGACTCACGGGAAAATGAGAGTTGATAGCCTTTGGTGTTCTTTAGGCTGTATAAACTTGCTATGATGATTGCAATCGCTACAGCAACAGGTTGAACGAGTATTTTCTGCAATGAAGTATTATAAAGAATCGTTTCGCAATCGTATGGGAGACCTTGGATGAATGACGTTTACTTATATTGATAAGGATATTTTAATGGTATGACAATGACTTGATTGTTACACGATTTCAAAAGGGATGGAAGACGCACCCCCCCCCACGGAAGATTATAGATGACAATTACAGAGTTTCAAAGATTAATGTTCTCAATGTTTAAGTTTGTTTGTGCTTTATCATATATTTTATGTCTTATAATGAATCTAATTATTTTTATAAAAATTTTAAAACCGTCACTGTGCCCAAGTCCGGATGAAAAAAAAAAAAAAAAACAAAAAAAAAAAAAAAAAAAAAAAAATAAGTTGCAGGGTGTTTTTTCTTTCAAGGAATTGTGCCCCCACATGAAAAAAATCCTGGCTCTGCCCCTGTATGCTTAAGAGTCAATTCTCACCCCCCCCCCCCCAACTATAAATATTAAAAAGAAACGGTCATTTCTAATATTTTGCTATCAAGTCTTTTTAGGTCTATATCTACCGTCTTAACATAGGTCAAATCTAATACAGTTCTCTCCTAACAGAGCCATTTGGAAGGCCGCCTTTTACAGACTAATGAAAATTAATTGGATTATCTAAATCTACATGTATGATAACAGGGCAATAGACAACATGTTATTAATTCATTATCAATAATTGTTATAAATTTCAATTTGAGCTAACAGCCTTAATATTGAAATGTCAAAGCTAAAATAGTTCATCGGATTTAATTGGAATTTACCCATCATGCCAAACAATTTCAAGAGTTATGCCTCAAAATTACTAAACCCAAATTAGGATTACAAATCTTACTGGTAGCAATACAAACCCCTTAACTCATAAAATTATTGCTAATATAAGAAGCCAAGTACTTCATTTTATTTTTGTAGATTGCTTATTAGCTTGTTTAAATGCTTATTGATCTAATTAGGCAAATTAAGATAAGCTAAGTTGATCATTAAAAGATAAAGTAAGAGAATATATATATATATATATATATATATTGTATTCTCTACTTTTTAAATGTTCACATCCAAGCAAGAGATGTTTCTAGTGAAGAGGAGCGTATCAGCAGGCAAAAAGATTGAGTGCCGCAGCAAAGTAAGGACAGATTGTCTTACGGGTCTCCAGGAAAAGCAAAAGACTGCTTAACAAGTTCTTTGTACAAAAAACATGCCCTAATGGACTGCTTTGATTCCAATGCATTTAACCTTTTACGCCTAAAGAAATTTATCTTCGATCTCCATCTACGAAAACTACAAGTTTAACCAAGAGAAACCCCGCTAACTAACTGCGTAGAAATTAAAGCCAGAGCAAAGACTAATTTAAGCTTTAGCTCCGCTCCAATACCTATAAAGTTAATAAGAACGGCTAATTATCTACCAGAATAATAGCACAAATTATTTTAAGTGCTTCAAATCGAACAAAAGTTTACCAAAACCCATTCAATAAAATCGCATATCCAAAAGAAATCTTATTTGGGCCTTTTAAGGACTAGAAAGTGCCAGCCAAAGTTTAGGCATCAAAACTCAAAGGTTTTCACCAGAATACGGATATTCATATTACAAAGTTCAATCATGAAAATCCCAAAGTTGAATATTCTGAGAACCTGGTTCCCCAAAACAAATTCCAGACCATAAATAACATAACAGCTAAAAAAGTTAAAAGCCACACTCAACTGATCTGAAATGTCCGTCCGGTACGTCCGTTCGCCAATAGACAAGCAAGCGATCCACCGATCCTTAAACTTCATCTTCGCCTGCCATGGAAACGATAAAACTTCGGTTCGGTGTGTGGGTGAGTGTTAACCCTACTGGATATCACGAAAGAGACGCCAGATGTCCTTACGCTAATGATTTCGATGCGGGCGACACCAGCGAAATCCTCTGGTGCGAGGTTCGTTAAAAGAATCGGGTCGGAAACCGACCGGTGGCCTTTAGATCCAAAGCGCCGGCGAAACCGGGAAAGGCGGGACGGCTTCAATGGCGTCTCCTCCAGTTGACCCCTTTGCCTCGAGCTTTCGTTCCCCATTGCCTCTAAACTCCAAGAAGCTAAATCTTAGTTGTAGCCGGACAACCCCGTCGAGAGAAGAAGTTCCGCAGGAGGTAGTGAGTTGAACAACACTGGCCGCAGACTTCGGCTTTGACTAACCACTGCTGACTAACCACTGCCTGAATCACTGTTGTGCGTTTTCCTTCAGCGTTGCTCCTCCTAAATATCACCAATTATTGACCAAACTGCCCCGTTGCTCAGCAGTCAGCATCGACCGACCGACGCGAAGAATAGTGAGAAAAGTTTTGTCCTGTACAGCAGCGAAGATAGAACGAGCCGACGTATCTCGGAAAAAAGGCTAATTACTTTTCAGAGAAATATTAATCTCTCTTTTTATGGGACATTTAGGTCATTTAAGACAAATTCACACATTACGCATACACATAGACTCGAACTCTGAACCTCTTAGTTGGAAGCCTAAACTTTCAACCAATAGGTCAAGGAGAAGTGTGTTATTAATCTCTCTCTCTTTAACATTTTAAATTATTTTTTTTATACATCTAATATTTAAATTTTAATATTTATTTATATAATTCTTAAATTTTTAATTAACATCAAAATTAATATCTTTCTTTTCTTCTATATTACAACCATGCCCCTGAACTCCTTATCATTCACACATGTTGTATCCCTCCACAAACAATCAAAATCTTTTCCTTTTGTACGTCGTCAAACTCATTGCTTTTCGCCAGCAATATCTCGTTGCCCTTACTAGCACTCTCGCCGTCAGTTCTTTGAATCTCATTGCGACCAAGATCTCATTGTGACCCTCTTTTATTTCATCTATAGCGAGATTCTGTTACGGGTGTCAATATCCCAATATTTGGCATCACTTGAAATCCGACCTGGACTAGGCCTTAAAATTTTCAGGTTCAAGTCAACTCGTTTGACATACTAGTCAATTCAGGTAGACAAAGTCTACTTGTTTCAAAAAGTGGGTCAGGTTCGAGTCAACCCGGGAACCCGAAAATGACCCGGTTGACCCATTTAGAAAACCCTATTCTACCTTTTGCATGTTCGCGAGCCGTCTGCGAGTTGCTTCCTACTTCCCCTGTCTATGACTTCCGTAGCTTCTGGCTTCCGCCGTCGCGATTCGGATTGCTTCCGACTTCCGCGACATCCGCCATCCTTCCTCCACCGTCTGTCAGGCTGAGGCACTAGCTTGGGATCTCATTGAGATTCTGTTACGGGTGTCAATATCCCAATATTTGGCATGACTTGAAGTCCGATTTGACACAACTCTCCTTGGCCTATTGGTTGAGAGCTTAGGCTTCCAACTAAGAGGTCCAGGGTTCGAGTCTATGTGTATGCGTTGTGTGTGTGAGTTTGCCTTAAATGGCCTAAATGTCCCAAAAAAAAAAAAGTTCCGATTTGGACTAGGACCTAAAATTTTGGATTTAAGTCAACTCATTTGACATACTAGTCAATTCGGGTAGACAAAGTCGATCTGTTTCAAAAACTGGGTCGGATTCGGATTAACCCGGAAACCCGAAAATGACCCAGTTGACCTGTTTAGAAAACCCTATTCTACCTTTTGCATGTTCGCGAGCCGTCTGCGAGTTGCTTCCGGCTTCCCTTATCTATGACTTCTGTAGCGTCTGGCTTCCGCCGTCACGATTTTGGTTGCTTCCGACTTCCGCGACATCCGCCATCCTTCCTCCGCCGTCTGTCAGGCCGAGGCACCAGCTTGTTTGACGCGGGTTGGGTCGAGTCAACTTATAACCCTCACGGGTAGAGTCTATATTAGATTTCGGGTTAGATTCAATCCGTTTAGACATGGGTCAAGCCGGATTCAACCAGAACCCGACCCACTAACCCATTTTGACACCCCTAGAACCCGTCGTAACCTCTTCGTCGTCAAGGTTTTGTCACAACCGTTTATGAAATTTCATAGTATTACATTATACAATAGAGAAGTTTAGATGTTAAACATGTTAATAACATAACTATGAGTATTATGTATATAAATTCCTATTTTAAAATTATATCAACATTAATAAATTAATAAACAAATATTTTTTAATTAAAAGATAGAAAGCCCTCTCTCATATAAATTGATCCAATTAAAATTCTAATTTAATATTATTGTTTTATATAAATTTAATTGGGAGTATAACAACAATCTACTTTCTAACATTTTAATATTGTTAGTCATTGAGAATCATAATTTTGTATTGTAAAATTTCTATTGAAATTTTTTGAAATTATATATTTGTATAATGTTAAAAATAAATAATAAAAATTTTTGATACTATATTATAGCTCATACATATGTCTTAAATGTACACAAATAAATTTTTCAAATTCTACGCCATATTTTTTTTTATGATTTCCTTACCTTATCATCGCATGAACGGCTATAATAAATAATATCACAAACATACATTAAGAATTAAAATTTTGGCCAAATTTTATAAAGAAGATGATAATAATCAAAATTAGTGAAAAGAGCATGGATTAATGAAATTTTAAATAGGAGCAAATACGCTAAATTAAATGACGCATTCTAAAATGCACCAAATAATTTGGCGCAGTGAGAATACGCCATTTAGTTTGGCATATTATACTCACGCGTAGAGACATGTGAGAGAGGGAGGAGAGAGATGACAGTTGACAGCGGAGAGAGAGGTGGCAGCGGAGAGGGGGGAGAGAGATCACGGCGCATAGAGATAAATTTTAAGATATTTAACTATTATTTTAACAGATTTTTAAATATTTATTTATTCAACTAATTTTTTCTTATTAAAATTTTATTTTTTTATATATTTAATAATATTACATAAATTTTATTATTTAAATATAATTATGCTATCTTATGTTTAAATATAATATAATTATTTGTACTTCAAAATTATTTTGTCATCTAATTAATATGTTAAATATAGATTGAAAGTTATTTTTTAAAAAATATTCATAAGAATTTAAAATTATTTTGATTTTTTTAAAATTATTAAGAAAAAAATAAATTATTAAACCCTAAAAAAAGGCAGCTGACATCATACCTTTTATGTGTAAAACTTAAAAAGGGGAAAAACTAAAATGTTTGGTTTAAATGAAATAATCCACTTTATAGATATATTACAAGAGTCCACTCTTCCCCTTGATACCAATTTATATTTATATTAATGTGAGGGATAATGCTATATATTACATGCTAAGAAGTGTAAATTATGAATCCTTCCAACTTTAATATTTCCCTTATTTAACTTTGACAAAAGGAAAATTTTAATCCCTTCCTTGGAATTGCATTTTTCAAGCAAGTTTAGTAATCAAAATTCCATTGGCATTACAGGAAAGATGCCCATTAACAGTAGCCAAAATCCACCGTTAATCATGGTAATCCACTAGTAAAATATTGTTTCCTGCATATTTCCTGCGAAAATTCGTTCAACAGTAAATCGTGCATCATAAAGTTTATTCTGGCACCTTCCCAATATTCTTCCACCACTATTCTATATTGCAACTTTCTTGTACTTTTTCAAAAAGCGTACAGTTAAGAGACTACCTTCATGAATAGTATTATAAGTATGTGCTTTGTTGCAATTTTATGTATTCAACTTATTTAACATGTCAATATGAACTTTTCTTAGCGTATTTAGTGATACCAAAGTTTCGCCCACCTCTTTTGTAATGGTCATACTAAAACTGAAAATGTGATATTGTAATCAATATAGCCTTTCAAAAATAAGGTTTTGTGGAAGTTAGTATCATTTGTAGATGTTTGAGGCAATTTTTTATATTTTTTCAATATTATTGTAAATAGTCTTTTTTTTTTTTTCTTCTTTTTTTTACTAGTGTCTCTTTTGAATGAAATGTTTAACTATAATGAGATGAAATGGTTGTTACTTCATTCCTATGATCCAATTGTTGCATATGAAAAATTATTTCACTTAACTTATGTGGGTTGTATATTTAATCCCTTTTATAGATGCATATGGTTCACTTAAATAAGACCATGCTAATCTCTAATCACATAATTGAAAGGGGATTAAGGTGGTCTTGTGCCCACAAATCAAGTTCAATTGGTTTGAAGGCTAGGGAATGCATGGACCTAGCAACCTAGAATTAAGCAGGGGCAACATCCAAGCACCCAAGAAATTTTGTTATGTACAATAAGAAACTTAGTAAAATACTTTATCATGAATGCTAGTTCATCTTCTAGTACACAATTTGGATGAGAATTTCTTTTAAAACGCTATAGCATATTGTTTTGAATATGTAGGAAACATATAAGTTTACAAGTAAAAAAATTCCAATGGGATTATATTTTGTGTTTAACCATAAAATAATACATTAAGTGGCAAAGCTTGCCTCTCATTAATTTCAAGACTTAGCACCTTGATGGGATAGTTTGCCTTAATGAGAATGATCACAAGTTCTCAAGTCAACTTAAGAAAAATTGCAGTATTGAATATAACAAACTGAAAATTTTATGGTTATTTAGATATGATAGCTATTGCAAAAAATGTTACAACTTAAGATATGATAGCTATTGCCAAAAATGTCAGAACACGACAAATCAATAACATATAAAAATAGCAAATGATTAAATGTTTACTAATTTAAGTATTGGTCCATGTTAAATGTATGTAAAACTTAAAAGCTATAATGTGCGTACCATGAACTTTTCCATTATTGAAACTGGTTCTGGTGGCCTTAGATCATTTACAACAAAGGACAAGGTACGACAAATGAAGCCATCTAGTGTCTATCTTATTTCTAATGACTGTCCATCACTCATGATAGCCTTCCTTGGATAATCCTTTCCATTAATAAGTATGAAATTTTCATAGGAGCTTTATCATGTTCATATATATATATATATATATATATATATATATGCCAAAGCAGAACAAGTTATCCATCATCCACATCATCACAAATGGTGATAGCTTAAAGAGAGAATATCATGTGGAAATATATAGAACAAACGATTCAAAAATAAAACAACATGGCAATTAATAACATAAATAAAGCGTATATTTAGGTTGAAACCTTCTAGTGGTGTACCATGCAATGAGTCTTCGACCCACACATATTTGTGTCTAAGAGAATCATTTTCTTAGGTCATTTTACTATACCTTGATCAAATTTGAAAATATCTTCATATTATTCCCTTTATCCTTGGAGACATTGTGATTATGGTAAGATTAAAATTCCAAATTCTAAAACTAAGAGATGGGGATAAAATCACAAGAAATCAACTAGTGCTTATTAAAATGCTATCTTCTATATTTTGGAAATTATAAATGATTTATAATTAGATTTTTTAATCAAAAGTTATTTGACAGAGGATAAAGTTACCGGCATCCCCAACTTCAGCTTTTTTAGAGACAACAAGCTAGCTCTACAAACTGGGTGAGTACAATGGCACAATCCTCAATTGATGCAAAACGTACAAAGCTATCAAATTGTTCTTCAAATGATTCTTGGGGTATGGTCATTTTATCCTTAAAAGATGCATTTCTTTTCTCAACAGCCCATTTAATAGAATGGTCTCCAACTCTTGGTCCCGAAGTCTTTAAGTAAGACTTAATCAATTTCTCCTCTAATGTTGCCTTCTTCATCGACGAAATTTTGTCTTCAAGTTTCTTAATAGTAGATTCATTTCATGAAGCCTTCTTTTCAAAGAATTCTTCATAATTAGATATAATAACTACAGTTTTTCTGCTTCATTTCCAAAGCAAACACCCACAAATTCTCCATTAATCTCTTTTGAAAGAACTTTTTCATTTGTTCCATCATCTAATTTTTATGATCTTCGAATCTAGATGGTTTTGATATACCTGGCTTTTTTCCCTATTTTCTTCTCTTCAAGGACCACATTTTCTAATGTTTAGCTATCAATTTTGAAATATCTTGTTCTATGAGATACAAAGCATTATGATCCTCAAATGCATTCCTGATAATTACACTACTTTTGAAATCCTTATTACCACGTCCATAATCATCTCGATTTATTTTAGGTTTAAGTTTGGATGTCTTTGTTGTAGTTTTATTTTCCTTTGCTTTCTTATATATAGTGCTTGCATCTCTCTTTATAGATGTCGGTAGTTTAACATCAGAAGATTCTTTTAAATGAATTTCATTAGTCTAATTACCCACAAGATGACTACTACTCGAGTATCTAGCACCCTCAATCTTCTTCCTAGAATGTTGTTGAGGTATAAAGTTTAACCCTAGAATAATATTAAAACACAATGATTGCATCGTTGTAATCATGTGCAAAGTAACTAGAAAAAATAAAACCAATCGGAAAAGTGATCAAATACAACATTATTAAGCTAATTTGAAATTGGTATTCCTATTCAAAGCAATTATTTATCTATGTAGATAACATTAAAGCTTACTAGCAAAACTCATCAAACAAAAATAAACTTTCAATTAGAAAGCAACTTTGTTTATATTGTATTACTTCGACTTTACCTTTTATAAAATAGATTTGATATTTGTGTAAAATGTGATATTATAATCTCTAAATGATGTGCTCATATGAAGCACAAACATTTTAAAAAGACTTTTATGTCCAACACGGACACATCAAATAGAACAAACCTTCCATAAATATTTGACATTTAAAAATTTTGCTTGAAGTGCTTTGTCCAAAATTAGAGTCAAGCAAGACATGCATAGAAATGCTGGTACACAAGCAAATTATATTTTTGTTTAGATTTATATATATATATATTGGATGATTGATTAGTGATATGTCCCTAGCACTGTGTTTCTTAAATCCAATTATTAATACCTCAATGAGTTCATATTTTGTGTAGTTATTTTGAAGCTTAAAAGCTTTATAGGGTTTTAGATATTTTGCATAAAAAGAATAATGTTAAATCATGCCTGATTTTTAACATAAATGTTAATGTGTTGTCAATAATAAAGTAAACATGATGAAATACCAAAATATAATGAAAATTAAATAAATATTAGTTAAGCATTTTATATTATGCATTATGATATTATATTTCAACATTTCATTGAGCAATATATTTTTATAAAAAAAGAATTGAGGTACATTTGGTTGTTTAGCTACTCATTTTTAGTAATTTATTAAAGAACATGTGCATATAATGTATGTTGTCCAACTTTTTCCATTAAGGTCAAGTCTTGTGTGCATGTCACATTATCTATGTCTCATGTCAATGTATATACTTAATAAATTTAGGCACCCACTCCATAGCTTCATCATGGAGAATACACATCAGAAGCAACTTATCCATATCTTGATGAGTAATAGACTTTATTTCTTAGTTTGTGGATACCCTCTTTGTCATAATCATCTTCCTATGGATTGCAAATGCGGTGCTCGATTCTAAATCTTTCTTTGAGATCACTGTATATATGAACTCCTACATATTGCTCCGAAGCTTGCCATCCCCAAAGCCTGGAATTCTCCAAGAGCCTCGGTGTGGAATGTGTATGTGATTTGAATCAAGCAAGAATTGAGCAAGCACACTGATTGTTTGGGAATTGGGATGTCGGAGGCAAGAAATTAGGTGATCAAGGAGATTTGGGTATTAAGAGTTTGAGCATTAACAAGAAGGGGATGCTGGATCGGGTAAACTTTCTTTGGATGAGTGGATTGGGCTAGCGAATGCGATCGAGGGGTATGTGCCCCAACGTAATAGAATCAAAGTGTGGTAAGTTTCGAGTTGTATTTCTTTCTTTCTTTTTCTTTTTTTTTTTTTTACATGGAACAAACATAATGTGGCATGCACAACTGACTTGATCTTAAAGGAAAAAGTTTGACGCAATGCATTATAAGCACAACATGTTCTTTAATAAATTACTAAAAAATGAGTAGTTAAAAGACCAAATGCCAATGTTTTTTAATAAAAATATATTGTTCAATGAAATGTTGAAACATAATGTCATATTGTATCATATAAAAAACTTAACTGATATTTATTTCATTGTCATTTTATTTTGATATTTCATCAAGTTTATTTTATTCCTAACAACACACTAACATTAATATTAATTATCTAACATGATTTAACATCTATACAAAATATCAAAATCCATAAAAAAAAAAATTTCCGCTTCAAAATAACTACGCAAAATTTGAACTTATTGATATAGTAGTAATTGGACTTAAGAAACTCAACATTAGGGATATAGCACTAATCGATCATCTAATATAAAAAAATTTCAAAAAAAAAAAAAAAATCTTGTGCATTAGCATTTTGATGCATGTCTTGGACATGCTTGACTCTAATTTTGGAAAAAACACATCAATCACAATATTTAGCATGTCAATTTTTTATGGAATGCTTGTTATGTTTGGTGTGTCCGTGTTGGATATGAAAGTCTTTTTAAAATGTTTTGTGCGAGCACATGATTTAGAGATTATAATATCACATTTTATACAAATATTAAATCTATTTTATAAAAGGCAAAGTTGAAGTAAGACAATAAAATAAAGTAAGCTTTTGTTTGATGAGCTTTGCTAGTAAGCTTTAATGTTAAGATCTACATATATAAATATATGCTTTGAATAGGAATACCAATTTCAACTTGGCATAATAATGTTGGATTTGATCATTTTATCCCATTGGTTTTGTTTTCTTTCATTGTCTTTGCACTTGATTACCATGATGTAATCCTTGTTTTTTAGTAATATTGCAGGGTTAAACTTTATACCTCCATAACATTCTAAGAAGAAGATGGTGGGTATTTATAGGAGCAAGAAAAGAGGAAGCTAAAGAGTTTTTCCAAAATTTTCTATAACATTTTTGAAATTTTTAATAATTATTTGGAATTTTAAAAGACAAAAAAAATTATTTTCATACAAAAAAAACCAATAAATGCATTAGTCATCTTAAGGCTGGCTCAAAATTTTCTAAATTTTGTATGTAATTTGCTTTCGTAATTAGTTGATCAGATGAAATCTAACAACTTTTCTCTTCTCTTTATTGGAAAACTTGTTTTACTAGTTTAACTAATGGATTCTAATAATAATGCAAGACCCAAGTTCTGAATGCATTTCCTTAATCTGTTGGTGAGTTAAGAATATCTTATAACTTGTAATTAAATTTCAATCATATCACTTGATATGGCCTCGTTAGATTTATTGAATGAGTAAAATTGTACTTCTTCTCATTCACTCAGAGAAATAATAAAGATAAAATCATAATTGCTCTTTTGTCCTGATTCCAAGATTCAGTAATAATATATCGATGAAAAGGCAAAGCAACGTTAAAATGAAGGTTAAGATAAAATGGAACTATGTATACCCAATTGTAGAACTACGTATAAAAAAAAAATATTAAAAATAAAACATAAAATCAATTTTAGATAATCATATAGACGGCAAATTACTTGATTCACGGCCTCGATGGGAGGTCTATATTGACGTCTATAAGCGGTACTCATATCTTGTAATTTGTCCTAAATTGTAATTTGTTATTAACAATTTTTCAAATACTCCAACACATTTGTTCACTCTGCATGCTTCAATGTCCGAGAATAGAGGGCAACTGATATATTACCTAAAATTTTCCTTAATCAAGCGCGAATCTCGATACAAATATGGATTGGAAACTTTTAAATGAAAATTTAGGATCGTTCAAACTCAAATTTTAGCAAACTTATAGTCTAATTGAACATTTCAAAGAGACAAGCCCAATGACACCAAATTTGGTCCAATCGAAGCCCAAATGGGCCTAAATCAAAGGATCAAAGCCTATTTAAAAGCTTCGAAACATTATTTGGATGACTAAATTATATTCATATATGATACGCTTATGGTCGAATCGAGCGGCTTGATGAGACGAATACAACGATCCCAATATTTCTCAATTTAGGCATCATCAATGCACCTAAATGCTCAACAAATGCTCCATGATCAAGGAAATCAGCATGGGTCATCCGATAGAACACTCCAATTTTATTCTAGATCTTCTTCATATTTTATTGAGGATGAGACTCCCAAAGAACTATAAATAGGCTCTCATTCTTCACATGAAAGGAGGAGGAGGAGGAAGAAGAATAGAAAGCTTTAAGGCCTTAAGAATACGGGAGCTTCACCTCAGCACCACCGTTGACAAATACGTGCTACCAGAGTGCTGCTGCTAAACCTTTGGCCGACTATCGCCCCCAGACCTCCATATGGAATTAATCCACTAACGAGCCTCCCTCCAATCAGTATCGCCTTTTGATTATGGTCCTTTGGACCACGTCGCCCACTGGCTACGGTCCCTTTGACCATCGTCGATCGCTCAAATAAAGTTTATTCCGACCTTTGTACTCAACTATTGTCCCTTCGATCTTTATTGCTCAAATACAATCCTACAATTTAATGAACAGGCCAACACTCTCTCTAAGATAGCTCTCATAACATTGTATTTGTTCAGTCATGTAAAGTATTCTATATGATATATATTTGTTATATTGAGTCGGTGCATGTATTCCCCCTAGGAAAGACATCAATTGTAATAAATTATAAATATTAGTGGATTCATTCAAATTGGAACATGCCTCGTGATTTTTCCCCTTTTCAAGGCTTTTCACAAAAAAATCTTGATGTCACTTATGAATGTTGCACCCTACTTTTTTATCTTTTTGTGTGATGGATCTTCGTACAAAACTAGGATGCTAAATTTATATATCTCTACTTATGTGAATGTTTCAAGACACAACATTATTATAGGTTTATGGTTTAGAGTGTGAATGAAATATTAAAATCTTAATTATGAAGCAAATAATATTACTAACTTTGAATAATTGATGACCTGAAAGTAGTAATTATTACTATAAACCTTTTTTTAAAAAATAGATCACACATGCTCTAATATCACCAAAGATGGAGAAAATGGTGGCTGGGTAGAGGAATGATTAAGTAGCTTCTTATTGAAAGTTTGACTGTTAAAGGTCTCAAATCCAATTTATAAATAGCAAGGGTAATTTAATCTGAAATGAATCTACAAGAAAGTAAATATATATGGCATGTTTGGCCAATTATGATTATTATGAGACATAAAAAGACTAATTTTCATAATTCTATTGGTTTGTCGAGGGTGGCTAGTGGTAGCTGGTCGGTGATCGGTGGCGGTAACCAATAGCAATGGCGGTGATGAGTTTCCCGTGTAGTTAAAATCGTCTAAACTAGGGAAATTTCAAATACACTAAATTTGAACTAAATGATGAATTTCATTTAATTTCAAAAATTTTACCATCCATTTCTTTTACTCAAATCATACACCAATATTTTCAAAGTCCCTACATTTAAAATATTTTATACCCCTTTTATAGCAAACCAAACAATTCCTAAATTTCTTGGGTTGTTATACTATCAAATAATACCATGATGCATAAGCATGAAAGTATGCAATAATTCATAATATAAATGAGTCCATGTAACATCATTTACCTCCATTATTGATTTGCAATTGTAAATTTGAAACCTAAAAGATCATATCTCTGTCGGGGCAATGACCTACTGGGCATATACCTACTTGTGGAGCCGAGCGAAGAATCCACCTGAAGTTATAAAGTATCAGAATGGCCAATATGATATGGTGAATGCCCTGTAAATAACGAAAGAGATATGTATTAAAATTGTGTGTAAACAAATGTAACAATTTATGTGCATATGAATTCCAACGTTCATATATGAAAATGATCTTGCATACGAGTAGTCGATAAAAGAATCAATCTAATGGAGTTGGTAAATAATCATTTATAATGTTAATAACATTGACAATAAGTTATTTTTAGAATAATTTCAAAATAGAATATACCATGTGCATTTAAATAATTTCAAATAAGAATTTATCATGTTGCCAAACGATTTATTCGGATTTAACAGGATTTAGCATTTATCATATCAAATATTTTTCAAAATTTAAAAGCCTCAAGATTTACTAGCTACATCCGGATTTACAGGATTTACTAAATCCTACTAATTAAATCCAATCCAATACCAAACAAAAGTTTGCAAAGCTTGTAGGGAAACTCGGCTCTCTTTCTTCTCTACCTGCAGTGCTTCCTTGGCTGACACCTTTGCAGTTGCATCAAGCTTTGATGTCTTCTGCTAGAGATTTCTCTCTCCTCCTCCTCCGTTTCATGGAAGCCCACAGCCATGCCCAGAAAAAGAAGGAAAAGAGAGCCCGAGAATTTTTACGAATGCGAATGAAGAAATCCCTCAGCTACTCTTCTCGTTTTCTCTCCAGGAAGAATTGAACCAAGCTCTTTTTTTCTTTTTTATAAAGCCTCCTCCTCCATCTTCTCCTCGTTTATCTGCTCTAAAAAATCAAAAGCTGGTTTTTATGTATTAATTATCCATCCTTACCCTCGTTTGGCCGTGATCCAAAGGCTGAAATAGAAAGGCTTGCTACTTTAACGGTTATTGTAGCAGGAGAGCGTGGAGATAAGGGAGAGAACTACGGCAGCTTATTGGGATACTTTGGAGGTCAAATTTTTAAAATAATTATGGGTAAAGACGAAATTTTTTAGAGTTACTTTTTGCAAATTTTTTTTGGAAAGTAATTTATTTAAATCCATTTGACCAAAAGACTCCCCACTAAGTTACAAAATATAATTAGAAATAGGCATACAAGAAGCCAAAGCCAAAAAAATCCAAGGATTTTAAAATCGGATTGGACTGACCAGTTGAACCGTGAACTAATCGGCTGGCCGGTTTGGGTTCAACAGAGAACTAAGTATGTAGGAAATCGGGATAAAATCGGTCGGCCCGACGATCTGAACATGAAATCGGCAAACCGGCACCGATTTTCAAAAATTGCTCGGTTCAGTTAAAACGAAATCTCACTATGAGAAATTGATCATGCGGTATTTGCTGAGAGATCGGGAAAGTAATAAAAAAACATAATATTCCTATTCCAATCCTATTGTCAATGCTCTTCGTTCACGTGCTATCTCGTTCCATTTGTAATCGTGTATCCTAGATGAGGAGCTACAATCGTAAGTTCGTAACGAATGCATTATTTCTCTCCAATGTCACACTCCTTTAATTTCTTCTATTTGGTTCAAATCCAAATCATTAGATGTAAGTTTCTGGAAACCCTATTTTTTCTACGTTTTGTTTTGATACTTTTTTTTTTAATTTTTTTGCCTCATATCTAATTGTCATGCTAAGAAAATAGTTGAAGATTTTATTTTTGTTTCTGTGATTTGAGTCTACTATCTCTAAATTATAATGTAGGCAATTAGACTTTTTATTTTAATTTGTTTAGTTTCAACAACTTCTAAAACTGCATCAAGAAATGGAACTGAAGATGATGGGATTTGCTCTCTTGTGCAACAAGAAATTTCTGAGGTGAAAAAATGATTCAAATTTTATTTTCTAGAAGTGTTTATACAAAATTATATGATTCATGTTTATATAAAATGATTCAGAAGTGTTTATACAAAATGTTCTCTTAGGTAATCCATGTTTTGGCCATCACTTGCATGCCAAAACATAATAATTGGCTTTGAAGATTCATCAATCATATTGTGTTGGCTTCCATTTTGTGTTTGAATAAAAGTTTATAGGTTAAAACTTCCTACAAACCTTATTCACATCAATGCCATATGCCTTTTATTTTATTTTCTATTTCAGTATTTCTAGTAGCTTATAGTTTATATATATATAATTTTTGCAAGATTTTTATTGCAGTTTGATTTTTAAGAAAAAATGTTGATTTATGTCCTTAAAACAAAACTATAGATATTTAGTTAGACTTAACATATTGTAAGGTTTTTTCTTATTTGCTATTTATTATGTCTTGAATTACTATAGGTTCAATTCTATTAATAGCTATTGATTTGGAGATTCAACCAATTGGATATAATAGAATTACTAGTGGCAACTCAGGCTATAATATTTAGAGTTTATTATTATTCTATATTTAATTGGTGTTTAATTTTATTAATTGATTAGCATTTTCTTATGTTAATTTTGTTCTAAGGGTCATAGGTTTATATTGGTCGTCACTAATATATTACTTCTCTAAGTGGGCACACATGCTTATGGCGTGATTCTTTCTTAACCATGTTGTCTATCATTTTGGTGTTTCATGTCCAATAATTTTTTATAATTGCACGTCATTTAGGAGCATCAAAATTATTAGATTTGTCACCACCATAACATCAATTGGCATTATTCCTCGATTTATTATCTTGTAGCTAATGGCTTCGCTGAAGCTTTTAATAAAACTTTAGTCTAATTAATAAGAATTATACTTGTAGCAAATAAATGAGAATAGTATAATAAATTACCTGAAACATTATGGTCTTATAGGACTATATATCATACTCCTACTCAATCCACAACATATATTCTAGTTTTTGGAGTTTAAGTAGTCCTCCCACTTGAGGTTGAGCTCCCCTCATTACGTGTTAGAAGAATGATAGTAAGTCACAATCATTCTCATGAGGATAACAACCAAATGCAGTTAGAAGAACTTAATGATTTAGCGGAGCTATGTTTACAGGCTCGTTAGAACCTCTAGTTATATCAGGCCTATATGGCTAGGCATATGATTGCCTTGTTTGACCACAAATTTTTCAGGTTAGTGATTTAGTTCTTATCTTATGTAGGCCTATCATCTAACATCATTGTCGAGGTGATAAGTTTGAGCTTGTTTGGGAAGGCTCCTTTGCCATAGAGTAAGTATGTGAAGGGGGCAATTACTTGTTAGTAAATGAAAATTTTGTTAATCCCATGATTATCATCAATGGTCAGTACTTGAAGAAGTATTATGTCTGAATTCTCCTTATCATTGGAGGCATCATTTTACCCCCATGAGTATTCCTCTATATAAATATTACTTGAGAGAATTTCTTCTATACTTTTCGATAGTTTGTGGCCACAATAATTTGACATCTACCATGTGATGTTCATCATGTAAAATATGAGGTTATCCTTATGAGTTGTATGAAAATATGTTGTAGGAATATTTTCTCTGATCTCCGTGCACACTAATTATATATTTTGATGTCAAAAGATGGAGTCTCTACTATATCTTCTTTGGGGTTGATTTCCTCAGTTTCACTCATCATCCTAGGTATAGTCTGGGATACAAAAACTAATCGGGTTGACTCCCTTAGGCTTTTCTCATTCCCCAACATGAGTTATATAATTCTTTTATGCCTCATGAACTACTTTGTAGTATGAGTTGTATGATTTGTTCAGCTTATTATGAACCCCACATAAAATTTTAATGTCTTTGAGTTCATTATGAGCTTATTTCCCCAATTTCACTTGTTACTGTAATAACCCGTATTTTGACTCAGGAAAATAATTTTTTATGGAGTTGATATAACTCCAAATTGCAAATAATCTTCACCATATATTGAGATTATGGTATTTTATTTACACGATTGTTTTCATAATTTTTAGGTACCGGTGAAAATCCTTAAGAAATTAATTAGTACATATCGGTACAAGTGAGAAGTTTGGGACCGTTAGGTGTCCTTTTTGCAAAATGATTTCACTAATATTTTTTAAATAAAATAATGTATATGAATTTTATATTGAAATTTTATTAAATTAAATAGGTATATTAAATAAATATATTATATTATATGAAAATATCATAAAGCATTATCATTAAAAAGCATTTACCCTTTAATCCTATTCACGTTGGCATAACAGAGAAATGTTTTTGGAAAATTAGAGAGAAAGAGAGGAAAGAGAAAAGGAAAATCTAGATTTAAAGGTCGAGGCACAATTTTCGTCCGTCAGGATAGTTAGGAAATTTAATTGTCTTGTTGTAAGAAACTTTTACCTTATTTCTGATTTCAAATATTTTGTGTTTTTAATATTTTTCTAATTAAGTTTGTGTTTCCATTAACGAAAAATATGAATAACTTTATATTGGCAAAACTTACACCTCATAATTTTTTATATGTTATAAAAATTTAGATTATGAATGTTTTGATTATTTATTTAAGATTTTTCACTGGGTGATTTTATAAATACAATATTTTTTTTCTGCTTAGAAATTTATTTTGATGTCTAAAATAATGATTTACCTTAATAAAAGCTTAAGAATGTTATTTTATGCAATATTTAATAATTTGATCAAATTATGAAAATGTGAATTTTTGCTCAGTATTAATTATGCTTTATTTGATGCAATATATTATAAATGAATGTGAATATATTTTAAATAATAGCTAGTCGCTATTACTGCTATAATATTGATAATAATGCGTGTGTCGTGTAAAAGACAAATAGAGAATGGTTGACTCGTTGGTTGGAGATTGATTGACCTGTACACGATGGTGTGCTGACATGTTTTTTTTTTAAATATTATGATTTGGTGTTATCTTCTAATAATTCATGCGACACTCATTAAAAGTTATAAGGAGATCATTACTGTACCGACGGGCAAAGAGTGACGACTCTATTTGCCAAGCCAACGGTTTACTAATACTGATACTAACACTGAAAAATATTATGATAGCCATGACTTCTTACTTCTTTAGTGTGACTAGTGAAATGTGTATTTTGAGCTATTATTTTTATTATTATACTAATTTATTATTACTGCATGACTCTACTGCTCCTGTCACTAGATTATTATTATAATTATTGATTTAGATACTGATACTACTTATTCACTATAGAAACATGTGACATATTAAACATATAAAATATTGACTTGATACTGATATATATTAATTAGATAGCATGTGTATATTTCTATATGATTTTATTACTTTGATTTGATTTCAATAGTCTTTACTGATATTTTGATTTGATGTTTCATCTGATTTTTGAACTGATGGATATTACGAATACGATGATTATTTTATATATTTGACACTCATACTGCTTTACTGATTCTCATAAAATAGTATTTTACTATTTTTAAATTCCACTACTACTGCATGCGAAATTTACTATTTTTGTACTGATTCAATGATCATATGAATGTTACTATTATGCTTTGATCTTTAACATGCATATTGCTCCTTTATCGTGCTTTGAATTCAATTATATGTTTAGGTGATATGTTGAGCTTTTTAGCTCATTATATATTGTTAAATGATTTTATGTCAGAGCAAGAGAGTATGAGTGTGAGGTTGGTCAAGATTCTTCATGTTCCGTTTCTTATTTTTTTTCTAGTCATTTTTTTATTCAGGATAGAGTAGTTGTGATATGATTATATAGATCTTGAGTAGTGTATATAATTTTTGAAAATAAATACATATGTGTGTATTAATATTTTGAATTATATAATCTATTTTTGTTGTTTACTACTGATATATGATATAAGATAACTCTAATTATTGTTTATTAAAAGAATAATTCTTCAAATTTAGATTCTAAGCATCACTGTCACCCCCAAGTATAGTCAGGGATATTAAAACCATTCATCAAGATATCTCATAAAATGTTTTATGTGATTCGTACACATTCTATATTGGCTAAGTGAGGATATTTTGAGTAGTTATCCCAAAATGGGTTTCCTTCTTTTATTGTTTTTTGCAATAATTGTACTCCCTAGTTTAATCACGTGAGTTGAATGTGACATGAGTTATCAAAATTTATATATTATTCTCTCATAAATCCAATGTTCAAGATCTATTTCCCCCAATTTTATTAATGTAATGAATGTGGCCTATATTATTAAAGTCAATCATATTTCTCTCTTTATATTATAATCATTAAGAGAATTTACCATACTAGAAATAATCCATGGATATAATAAATGTTCTCTCCACCATGTGTTATCTTCAATAATATGGGATGGGCCCAATTTATAATTGTGAATATAATTAAAAATAATAAAAAGAGAGAAAGAAACTCTTGTTTGAGGGAAACTAGTTGCCCTTGTCACAGGTGGAACTTTGTTCTATACTCCAAGGGCTTATATATCTCTCCATGCTTTGTTGTGTGAATTTGGTTGCCCTTATCATGGAAGGAAACCGACTTTACTCTTCAGAGAAGTTTATGTTCATTCAGAGTATTATCACTATTTATCCTTTGAGGCATTTTATAATTATTTATGAGATGACCTTGCACTCCTCTTTTCTTTTATAACTAGAGTTATGTGCTCCCTGTCACTGACGTGGTAGATCTTTTTTTGGGCATTAATATCATTTCTTAGTAGATTCTTGTTTCTCATTGGGAAATCGCTCATTTGCCTCCTTAGTGACATTTCTCCCCATTGGAGTCCCGCTCTTAGCTACAAGAGCGATCCTTTAGCTATGTCAAGGTGGCCCATTTCTCTCACATAGTCTCATTACTTAACATGTGTGCTACTTATGTGTTTCTCTAGTGACATTGTTGATTATAACAGAACTTCACGTGTTTCTCTAGTGACATTGTTGATTATAACAGAACTTCACTCTTACTTGTGAGTGTGTTTCCCTTGTTATCTCAATGTGATTCTCCATGTCATGGGATCACAATTTCTTTCTCTTGTATGTATCTAATTCTCTAATATGGCAAAGACATATTAATTTATACCTTCTTCTCTTACATGATATACTTGCATGGTATAGTCTCAATCTTGCTCAAGAAATTTTGTTTGTTCTTAAACACTCATGAGCCGCTTGATGGATTCGTCTCATTTAGCGGTTTGATTCAATAATAAACTTGTCAAATTTGGAGATCATTTGGTCATCCAATTAATTTCTTCAAGTTTTCAATTATACTTTATGCCCTTGATTTAAGCTCGTTCGGGCTCAAATTTGACCATTTTTGTATTGTTGAGTTGTCTTGTCAAGATGTTAAGTTCGACTATAAGTTTGCTGAAATTAAAGCTTGAATCATTTTGAGTTTAATTTTGGTAGTTTCCAATTCAAATACACTTTATGATTCATGCCAATCAAGGCAAGTTTTGATGGTGAATCATTATTCTTTTCATTATTTATTTAGCTTGCATTACTACTTTTATGTTGATTTTATACTTGCTTGTCGGGATGTATCATAACATCACATCTTAGAACTTTTTACATTAAAGCATGTAAGTTATAATGAACCTAAGTGAACTTTACTCATTTATATTCCAACATATATAGTGATTGAGCATTTGGCGCATCAGCCTAGAGTATAAATAGTCGATCTATTAGCATTAAAATGTAGCTAAATAAGTCATGATTTGTCCATTTGAGTATTTTTTTTTTGGATAAAACCCCACGAAAGAGGCCTACATGTTAATGAAGAGAAAAAAAAAACTCCATAACGACTTCAAAGCTCGCTAAAATACATAATTTGAAAGATAAAAACCTAAGAGCCTGAGAATCCACCTAAAAACAAAAACCAAGGCAATACAAAAAGAAGATCAGCCTAAGCACAAGCAAACAAAAAAAAAAAAAAGAAGTTAGTGGAAGTCACCAATTGCCCAACAGTCAAACGTCTACATCCAAAGCTACAATGTCATCCAAATTAAGTTGTAGCAAAGATCCAAAAACTGGCACCATAATAGCAACAACTCCAAAGCAGCAGCCACCAAGCCAACCCCGAAAAATAGCTATTTTTTGGATTTCCTTTATCCACTTGAGTCTACATATAGACTAGTATGCATGTTAGGGCAGATAAAAAAATAGAAGCACCGCCTGCATATCCTTAAGATGCATTTTAACTATGGGAAGTGTATATCTCCCTATATCATTTAGCTTTGTGGCATCATCTATTGCGTATATTTTTAGGTGGTTTGATGATGTTTTTGACCCAAGAAATATATAACTCCAATATATGGGCTTTCTTTGTTACATGGAACCAAGTAATAAACTTTCTTTTGAATATTTCCTCTATTGTATATAAGAGATATTTGGGCTTATTGATCATATAAGATCAATATGTATGCCCCATCTTCCATGTATCATTTATCATTTTGAAGAGCTACAAGTGCATCTTGAACTAGTATGATCAAATTGTAAGTCCCATATTCCAATCTTTTATATATTCTTTACCACATAGATGATATATACAAGCATCTTGATCTAACACAATTAAGGTGTAATTATCATCTTTCATATGTTTCATATATTCTCCACTATGTTGAAGATATTATCAAGCTTTTTTTATCTTATACGATCAAGTTGTAAGTTCCATCTTTTACATCTTTCTTATATTTTCCATAATATTAAAGAGACTTTTGAGTTTCTTGATCCAATATGATCTAGTTCTAAGTTCCATCTTGCATATCTCTTTTCACCACTTGAAGAAGGCATCATTCTTTCATACACTTCAACCTTATAGCATTATTTCCTTTGTCAGCCTTGACATGAACCATTGTGCAATTATTATAAGTCAAGTTTGTGCATCTCCTTCATATACAAGTGTAGTGCAAGTCTCGTATGCTGATCTAGGCCCGTGTTTACACACTTGGTTCATGAGGGGTCCTTAGATAAGCTAACTAACTTGGATATCAAGTTACCACCTCATTAAGTATATCAATGGATTTGATGACATGAAATAATGGAATAATTGGATTTTAACTAAATTGTCTTCCCACTTGCCATATTAATCCACACTTCATCATATATATATTCATCTCCTTCACAACCTTGGGTTGTGGACTCCTGTTCTTTTGTAGATTCTAATGGTTAATTTTGGGTTATTCCAATGATCTGAATTCATCCTATATTCTAGAATGTAACTACCATGACCTTTTGAGTTTTACAACCTCGAGCTTCTTCCTCAAGTGCCATTCTATGGGGACAATATTTTTTTACAAAAAAAAATATAAACTTTCTCAATTAGATTTCCATGATTGTGTACCCTTTACCCTATTCACCTATCTCTACCTTCTACATAGACATATTAACCCTTTTTATTTATCCTTTAATACTGAAAAAGACCACCACATCCTTCCTCATGAATACACATAAGATTGAATAGAAGTGAAGCTCCTTAAGTGAGTGTGTTACCATATATGCTCAAGGAAAAACTAGCTATATGAGCTTGCTCCTCTAGAAAATCTTGAACCGCACAATTATAAACTTTGTTTGGAATCATATTCATGGTAAGAGAAACATTTGGAATCAAACTCTTAGTTTTTCTTCCATTGATCTTCACAAGCCTATAGATTGCATATACTAGCTACAGTAAGTCATATACATCAATGCCACATACATATTTCAGTCCCAGATCATACCAATTCAACAAAAGTACAAATTTTCCATGCATGATAATAATTTAAAAAAAAAGCTAAAACCTCACACAAATATGCTTAGCCATACTATTTAATTATAGTTTGAGCATGGCATGATAAAAAATCAAATTTATATTTTGAGTTTTGAACATTGTTCAAGGTTTACTCAAGCTATATTAGAGGCTAATGGCGGAACACATAATATATAAAAAAATGTTCAAATAAAGTTTTAAATTCACAAGATTAAACATTGTTCAAAAACCCGAAGTTGCAGACATGATGGGAAGAAGGTGAACACTCATCTACTCATTTGCTCTTATTTCCTAGTCGATGTTTCATCATTCTTAGGGCGTGAAGAGCACTACAAGAGTAACAACACAATGCTCCATTCCCTATCGTATAGGTAAATTAAAGTTTGTTAATAAAAGCAATGATTTTTCAATTTTTTTTTTATATGTTAACTTTTTCTCTACGTTTTAATGGCAATATTATTTTGATTCATGTTTAAAGAGTCGAGAAATTACAATAGAACTTTTATATAATCTAGGACTTTTCAAATCCTTTATAAAAGTTTGAAACCAATTAAATCAATTTCTTAACTTGTTATATATTATTGAAATTAAGCATAAATATATTTTTTTTAATAAAACAATTAATATAGACTATATTAAACAATTTGAAAATATATTTTACATGTTATAAAATTAATATAATAAAAAATAGGGATTTTTACATACATGCCACTTTATAACATGTATATTACATATTTAACACTCAAAACTTAAATATTACACTCCTACCACTCAAATACAAACTTAACCTCAAAAATACCACTCCCTCTCACTCCGTCTCTTCTCCGCTTCACTCCGATCGAGCATCCATCTCCGATCAAGCTTCATCTACAGCTCTTCTCATGCACACGAAGGGATGGCAAAGGTTCAGACTAGATTCCGCTCTTGATCTGCGTTTACGGTAAATCCCAAGCACTTGCATCTCGCCTCACTGAAAATGGCGGGCTTTAGTGGCATAGATGTTAGCTTTTGTCCTAGGACTCCGGCAGTGGCCGTCGAAACCGTGGAGACGGAGACTGATGCTGTAGCGGAGGACATTGAGTTCCTCTTGTCGGAGAGTTCAACCAACAAAGGGTCAAAGAAATTGGTGAAGAAGTCGAGCAGCGGGGCGTCGAGCGTATCATCAGGGATTAAATTAGAAAACATCAGTAAGAGCTTCAAAGGCGTCACCGTGCTCAAGGACGTGAGCTGGGAGGTGAAGAAAGGGGAAAAGGTTGGGTTGGTTGGCGTTAATGGCGCCGGCAAGACGACTCAACTAAGGATAATCGCGGGTTTGGACGAGCCGGATGCAGGGAATTTGGTGAAGGCCAAGGAAAACATGAAGATTTCTTTTTTGAGCCAGGAATTTGAGGTCTGCCTAAACAGGGTACTGAAAGAGGAGTTCTTGAGCGCATTTAAGGAGGAGATGGAGATATCTGAGAGGCTGGAGAAGGTGCAAAAGGCGATGTATGTAAAATATGAAGCGGAGAAGCGGAGAAGAGACGGAGTGAGAGGGAGTGGTATTTTTGAGGTTAAGTTTGCATTTGAGTGGTAGGAGTGTAATATTTAAGTTTTGAGTGTTAAATATGTAATATACATGTTATAAAGTGGCATGTATGTAAAAATCCCAAAAAAATATATACATGAAATAAATATGAATATAAATTCAAGAAAATTTAAATTATCCCGAATACGTATCTTTTTTTTTTTTCATTTCTATTTGATTTCAGGTTTTATTCATGCAAACCCTCGCGGCCGCGCCTGCCGTTGGCCTTTTTAGCCGTCGTCCTCGACTCGCTGCCATTAACATGGATGTCATGGGATCATCTTCCGGTACAACCCCTGAAAACCCTGCCGCGGCGAAGGAAGCAGGCAACAACCCTGCCTTCTTCGACATATACGGTCCTGATGTAAGTCTCTTCCTTTCTCTCGCCTTCGGTTCCTGATCTCCGGATTATGGAAGCGTCGTCCCTGTTTCTTCATGCGAAACTAGGATTATTGGTTTTCCTTGTTCCCTTAGCTGTGTTTTTGATGTTCAAATATGATCTGCCCGACATTTTATGAAGTGTTCGGGCCGTAGTAGCAGCAACTTAAATGTATTCAGATAGCGATGAAACTGGAAGGAAGTGGATCGCGAGGAAGAAATATGGGAAATGATAAGCTCTATGCTTTTCTACCTCTTCCAAATTTAAAGGCTAAATATCTTAATGGGAGGTTTACCACGAGGTTTCCACCAAAGAGCTTGTCTGTGATTGCTCAAATATGAACCTCAGGTGTTTGTTAGAAGCGAACTCCTTACTGGGATAATCATTAGGAAGACCTTCTCAGAATTCTTTTGGCCTCCGGACATGGTTATGAACGAAGTGCATATCGGACAAATGTTCTTATGAGTGAGCTTAGATTAAACAGAAGGAGTTTAAGCTAGTGCTAAGAAGAATGTCTACAATTTTTGTAGCAGAGTTTAATTTTTTTGATCTATTTAATAGTCTTTCATGTGGCCATCAGTAAATATGTTTAATGCCATCTGGTTATAGTCATTTGAATTTCTTACCATTCATAAAGAATTTTATCCATACAAGATTTGCATAAGATTTGATTTTTTTGAGCTATCATAATAACCTGCTTTATGGTGCCAAATGTTGGCCATTAAAAGAGAAGCACAATACTAAGTTAAGTGTGGTAGATATGAGGATGCTCAGGTGGATGAGTGGCTTTACCCTTAGAGATAGGATTCGAAATGAGCATATTCGTGAAAAGGTTGGAGTAGCTCCAGTAGAAGATAAGATTAGAGAGAGTCGCCTTAGATGGTTTGGTCACATAAAACGGCGGCCTTCTGATGACCCGATTAGGAAAGTAGAGGTATTAGATTTGACTTATGTTAAGAAAGGTAAAGACAGACCTAAAAATACTTGGTTAGAAAATATTAGAAATGATATTTCTTTATTATATTTAAACGAGAATTTGACTTTTAATAGGACACAATGGAGAAAAAAGATTCATGTAGCCGACCCCACGTAGTGGGATAAAGGCTTGATGTTGTTGTTGTTGTATAATAACCTGCTTCTGTTTGTGTAAAAAATGACATTATTCTCTTCTTAATCAAATTATTGAATGGATTCCAAGTGCATTTATTGACTCACTAGATGTACAACAAATATATTTAGGGGAAGGCTGATGTTGTTTGGAAAACTTCTTCAACTTCTTCATCAATCAGCCTCCAGGTACATTTTTCCTTGTAATAGAATGACTTTAGCATATTGACAGTATCTAAAAATGTGATTATTTCTCTACTTTTATGAAAAAGGACATTCAAGGGCTTGTTACTTGGGTTCTAGGTGAAGGTGTGATGCCAACTTGGATTTTTGTAAAGGTATGTCTTCTCTCATTTTTACTATTTACTCTGTTATCTAGCCTAGAACGGTTTCATACTGTGCTGAAATGTATTTAGTTGTTTACTTTTCTTATTTGGCTTTTATTTTGATTTGTTGAAACTGTTCTTCCATTTTAAAAAATATTCATCTATTAGTCTACATATATCTCAGGCCCGGCAATCTCATGATTTTATTGAACCTGCTTGAAATGCTTAGAGGACACGAGCAGTAGATGAATAACTAAACGGCAACCTATCCAGCTAAGAAGTGGTTGGAGGTGGTGGAATAAGTTTAGTTTTCACAAGCAAGCCTTCATGAGATGTACTTATGAACTTTAACTTATGGTGTAAAATTTAAATCCATTTAGAATTTAGTACTTAACTTGAATGGACTTCATTTTTGGTTTAAAATTTACATATGACAATGTGAATTTTATATGAAAATTGGGAAACATTGGATGTAAACTTGCATGACCTAAACATTATTTGTTTTATATGGACGGTTTTGCGTCCTTAATTTAAAAATTTGAATTGGAATTCAAGTATCATTGCTTATATACTTAAAACTATATTCTATTTTCTTTTAACCAAACTAATATATCTTCACTTTTATGTTTTTTATGAATCCTCCTTTTTACCATCAAACCTGTGAATGAAATTCTCTTTCTCACTCTCTCTGTGATGTGGATGCAAAAGCTCTCTATATTATGTATGTGTCTACATCCAAATATGCATGCTTATGCACTCGATTTGTCAACCCTTCTTTTAAATTTGTTTTGCATAATTCACTTCTATATTTTACAAAAAACCCACACATTTATATGCATGCATGCTTGCCTGAGCAGAACCAAACTAATATAGCTAGAAGTTGTGCAAAATGACAGTGTAAACAGATTTAACACCTCAAGTCGCATTATAGCACTTGACGATAAAGGGCGGAGGAGGAATATTTATGAAGTGTACCCTAAATAGTTCAAATAAGATATACAATAATTGTGATATTTGCTGTCTATGTGTATTTTGTGAGGCTTTCATTTCCTTGTTTTTTTCCTCTTTCATGATTACAAGCTGATGTCTCCTTCAATTTTTGTAGAACAAGCCTCTTATACGGAAAGTTGTCATGCTTCATGTTCCAGGCTTGGACGCTGCACTTTATATGTCTAATTCCGTGATTTTAAGAGGCCTTGCAGGTTGCTGTGGCATTCCAAAGCCTGTTTTATCCCTCAGGTATATTGACAAAATTCAGAATAATTTTTATTTAAAAAATATTGCTTGTTTCATAATTATGTTTCAAAAATTGAGTCCCCCACCATTCCATTGCCTGTTAAATGAAATGTCATGAAATGCATCCCAAATATCGTATTTTTGCTATCTATTTTCTATAACTAGGTTTTGATGATGAGTGAATGCCAGCTGCATGGCAGATGAGATGCAAACCGTTGATGCACTTTTAACTTGCAAAGTGAAACGAAAGCGAGAGCAAATTGATTCCAAATCTGAGGAGGCTAGCAAAGTTGTACAAGGTTAGTGTCATAGCATAAGAGGGCGCCTCTAATAGAATTGTTTGCTACTACATAATAATGCCAGATTTTTGTTTTATTTTAAGCTCCATTGTTGACGTTGTGAAGATCAATCATCTGGTTTAGTGTTTATTTTTTTATTAGTAAGCAAGTCAATTCGTAAAATTTCTTTTTTATGATGTAATTTTAATCTATTTCCTAAAATTTTGTAACTTGAGATTTAAACTATTATTGCTAAAAAATTTCTTGGATATTTGGATTTATTTTTCCAAATTAACTTTGTCCCATATATTTATATATATTCTCTTTAATAAGTGGGGCATATTTCTTTCTCTATTTCATTGTTCAGAAGGTTAAACTGGAAAGTTGTCTTGTTTCTTTCAATTGAGTTGAATGTTCACATTTTTTGTTTCTATATTTCTTTTTATTCTTTAAATTCATTTGATTTCCTACAACAATTTCTTTTGTTATGGTGCTCTTTGGTTTATATTTCTGTCAGCACGTTTTCTGTTTCAAGGTAATAGTTCTGCAAGTCTTCGTTTTTTTTGCTCTTTGATCTTTTCACAAAGATTGGAAACTCTAACCTCCACTTTGGAGGTCAAAAACTACTCAACCAAGTGTTGCTTTTTTAATCTTCATGTTGTATTCTTCTTGAATTCATTTCCACGCATCCTCCTCTTCTTCAACTGAATTTAATTTATCTTCTTTTGTTTTTTAAGATATTCAATTACAAATAAAAATAGTATGAAGTCCATTTTATATTTGTTGTTTTTTTTTCATCTTCTCCTATTGGTTTTTGTAGAGGATCCTTTTCATACGATCTTCTTATGTTGCTTGACAGAGGTCTTTAAGCTCTTTTTCCTCTCTTTTTGTGCCCTCCTCTTTTTTGTTGTCGTCCAAATTCCTTTATCACTTTATCACGTATTCGTCATCTATCTTTGTTTTCAGGCTTCATTTCTTGGTTCTTGGTTAGGATGCCAGTCAGGCCGGGGGTGTTGGTTCTTTTCTATTTCTGTTTGTTGGCTAGTTGTTATTTAGTTTGTTGAAAGTGATTTGGACAACTCATTTCATTTGCGATTTAGTTGAGAAGTTTCTGCCGAATATTGAAAAATCTATTTCCTTACAGCATATTTTACGCTGAATTAGATGGTGTAAAAAATTGTTCTTCTGTAAAAGAAAACAATCTTGTTCCATGACATTCTGCATTTTCCATTGTTTCAATCCTTGGATAATTGATCTCGTGGAGGCAATCTCAGCTTTTCTGAAGCAATGCTGTTCTTTCCTATAGCTTTTTGTGCCCAGAATCTATTGTCTTACCCCCTAATACATCCATATCTGTTTCTCACCTTCTATTCAAATCACTACCATTAAGAACATGAATCTCCACCAGATTATGCTATGGCTTATTGTAGCTTCTTTTCTTAGTCGAAAGCAAGATTAAACTGTTCTCGTCATCGTCAATCTGTTGTAGTTCATAATCCACCTCTAACGTGATAGTTAATTTTTTCTCTTCTTTCATAGCTATTATTCTAGTTTCACTCATGACCAAACTTTGGCGCAATGTGATGAGGACATCCGCAGGAGATTTCGACGTACTTACCATCGGCGGAATCCTAGATCGACGGTTATAATTCATAGTTTCTTTTTATGATGTTTTAGTGCATTTCTTTTAATTATTTTTTTTTTCAGTTTTCCACTTGTACCCTTATGAGGGATTTGTGTCATGTTGTAGCTTGAGGGCATTTATGTCTTTTACATTTTGTGCTTTGGAGGCCTATGTATGAAGACCTAGTTTTTGTATTATTTTCTAATGATGATTATGAATGATAATTCCACTTTCTTGCTTGATCTCTTGGTAAGTTCTTGAGAGGAGAAACCCTAGGCGAGGGTGAGAGCAATACCAATCAATATTGGTGGATTTTGAGGTTCGCGGTTCTTCGATTTCTTCTTTCTCTTTTACCTTCATACCAATTCCCTTCCTCAACAAATTGGCATCCCTTTCCCCTTGCCCCATCTCCCCCCTAAACCGAACCCCCTTCCAGCGCCGCCAACCTCCCCTGGCTGCCCCAACTGCCGGCCACCACCCACCCAGCCGCCGGCCTTCACCCCTCCATCCATCCCTCTCCACAAGCCACAATGCCGGCCCCTCCCATTGTCACCTAATTTGAATTTCAAGTTTCAAATTGTCTTTAATTACTTTCCTAAAATACACCCTTGCTATTTAGGAAAGGATATTTATTTGAATTCAATCAACTTTTTGAATTTCAAATATCTTCCTATTATTCAAAACCTAATTAGGAAGCTATCCTAATTTCAATCAGATCTGAAACTGAAATCAGATTTGATTTCAATCAAATTAATTCCTTTGGGTCCACATATTTTGAATCTAGACATGCTCCCTCCCTCCTATGGCCGGCCCCCTTCCCCTTGTTTTTCTCTCTCCAATTAAACCCAACACCCCAATCAATACTCCCACAATTCCCTCCTAAAACCGCCGGCCCCATAGCTTTAATTTGGATTATTTTGAATTCAAATTAAACTTTATCCCTCCCATTAGAAAATCTGAAATTAAACTCAGAATTTTCTAAGTTAATTCTCCACCACTCAACCAATCCAAATCGCCTCCACCTCACCGTACCCAAGCCGCCCTTCTCCTCTACCCGGCCCCTTCCCTCCCCTCTCCTCCTTACCTGCCAACTACCGCCATCCAGCGCCCTTTCCACCTCTTCCAACCGATGGCCTCACCAAGGAACACCACCCGGATACTTTCAAGCTCATGGATGGCGGATCCGGAAGTCGACCAGGGCTTCATTTACAACTCTCAAGGGCAACTCGACATCATTCAATCGACGTTCTTTGATCCCGGATTTGGATCTGAAGACACTGTCGAAGAATACGTGAGGCGTATTCTCTTTATGTTAGTGGAAGCCACCGACGAGCAACAACCGACCAGACAATGGAAGATCACCGGACGACCCCCCGTCTCTCCAACTCCGGCCAACTTCCTGTTGATCAAATCCACCGGCATCCTCTGTCTTTTAGTGGCATCACTCGGATTGCCGACATTCCTCCTTCGTTAACCCTACTTCCAATGAGCGATCGAGAGGGAAACTTTAAGGTGAAAGCTCTATTTGTTAAGTGACGGATTATCGTTAACCGCATGTTTGTTTTACTATTTTATTATTATTATTTCGGATTGTCCTGCCAATCTAACTGTAACTGCATACTTGAAGCAAGTCGATAACCACGAAAACGGAAATTCTTAACTTAGTGAAACATTAATCCTATAATTTCATTACTAAAACAAGCTTCTTATTAAAACCTTGCAATTCCATTGTTTGTTTCACATCACAATGCCTACTTGCTGGCATTGCGAAGTCAATGTCAACTAGCTTATAAAACTATAGCAGGCCTATAAATAAGCAGGATTTTGCATACCTAACTTTATAGTTTTGTAGTTTATTGTTATTAGACCTATCATGCGCTCTTTACTAAAAATGACAGGCTTTTTAAGCATTTCCATAATCTTCTAAAGACATATTTGGGAAGAGTGAAAGGTTTCAGCTAGAATGTATCTGATGGTTATACCTATTTACAGAAAGATACATGGATATATCTTTAAAGACTTGTTTATTCTTTTTTCTATTTTCCCAACTTCAGGTTATTTAGAGCCTTGATTTATTGAGATTGTAGTTCTGGTGCAGGAAAGGCACATAGTATCGAGGCTGAAAATGATTCACCTTTTCCGTACTTATACTACACCCTTTCAAAGAAGGAGCTGGAGGAAAATGGTTATTGCTTCAGCAAGTCAGGTGATTCAAATCGTTATTTTGTTGTTCGTAATAGCTTTGCTCAGAATGAAAAGCTAGGGTAAAACCTTCTAATTGATGTTCAGAGTTTTGATACAATTTTCAATGTAGATTTTGTCCCCACTGTTCCTGCTCCTTCTGGTACACCTCCGTATGATATCCTGTCACTCGACTGTGAGATGGTAAGAATTAAATTCAAACAAAGATTCTGTGATGTTGCAATAATTTTATTGTATTCTTGGGTTTTAGAACTTTAAAGAAATGATATTCTTGATATTTAATATTCAAAATCAAGATTTTTTTTGTTTCTTTATTGGTTTTTTTCCCGCCACATACCACTGAATATTTTCTGATTATTATCTTCAGCATCCCAACCTTCATATTCACTACTATTCCACCCAAATTTCAAACACGTTAACAAATGCCACAGTATCTCCATTTTTTACTTTTAGCTCTGTTTTAGCGAAGCCAAACATGTGGGAATGATCAAGCCTTCCTTCTCACTCCACAATTCTTGTAGAGCTCTCCTCTTAGTCCCTAGCTAAGTAATTATAGGTAGTAATAAAATTCTAGACCTCTTGGGTGGATGTCGTAAGATTCCTTGCTAACCAAGGATGTGATGCAGTGAGAAACACAACAGAATATTCTTTGATGATAATGTAACATGGGGGGAAGGGTATGCAACCCAAGAAAGACAGGAGAGAGGAAGAAATTTTATACAATCTTAAGGGAAGGAAATAGAGGGGCAATCATCACATAAGGGATGTGAAAGAGAGACTTCAGAGTTGTCTTAATATTCTTCCATTGATTCATCATAGAAAACGGTTCTTGGCATATATTGAAAATATTTAATGTAAGGGAGGAAAGGTATAATTTGTTTTATTATATAATTTTAAATATATTAAAAACTATGTTGGCATGGATGAATGATGATGATCTGGATGAAGAGCCTATGCTTATGATGGTCTTGAATCATTCATCCTGGCCAATATTAATTGAAATCAGCCATGAACAAGATATTATAACTATGATGGAAAGAGACGAAATAAAGATGGGTTCAAATATTATCTCATTCCCTATGGTACATTGATTTTATAAAATATGTGTTATGTTATTCTTTGAAGGTGATAAATAAGTGGTGGAAATCAAAGCAATAACATCTTATCAAATAGCAATTGAATATGAATATCTGTTTTAGCTCATGCATTTGTAATGGACTCGATCCACATCAGGAAACTTGGTTGGATATGAGTGGCCGCATGATCAAAAATTTGCATAGTTGTTGTATTTAGATTTTATTGGAAGCTATAATTGATTTTAGCTATAGGTACCTTGTGAATGAGTAGTTGTTGTATTTAGATGTTGCAATTTCCCCCTTAGCTGGATTATGCATGTCAAATAATCCTTGCTTATTAATTAATTATTCAAATGTTGATTTGAATAAATGTTGGGTTAATTTGTTGTGATGAAGAGATATATGCGTTACAATTTTTTTTTGATGGGTGAATGAGATCATGAGAATTAATAGTAGAATTTGGGTTGTAATAATATATTTTCTTGCTATTGTTTTTTATAAACATCAACTCATTTAACAATATTCTTAACCAATGCAACTTACATATTTCATGACCTAGAGCTTCGAATTCTACCTCATCACTACTCTTGGTCACAACGGTTTATTTCTTACTTTTTTCAGGTTGCCATATTTCCTCACACAAAAGTTTAATGCTCTGTTTAAAATTGCGCAATTAGAGGCGCGCCTCAAGGCGCGCCTTTGCGCAATTTGACCAAAAAACGCCTCGAGGCTTACGCAATTCTTCACCTGGATGAGGCGTACGCCTTACCTGGACTGAGGCGCGCCTCAGAGGCGCAATTGCGCAATTCTGGGTGAGGCGTACGCCTCACAGAATTGGCCCCACCCACTTAAAATGAAACCTATTCCTCTATCATCGCCGGTCCCCTTTCCGAAATTTCGCTTCCAGCTCTCTGTTCGTGAAACGAGGCGTCCCGCATGGTCGGCTATCCTTCCGCCGCTCTCCGCCGGCGCCGCCTCTCTCCGGCGAAGTTGAAGTGTCCGGCCGCCTTGTAGGAGAAGTCCACAAACGATTTTAGGTATTTTTTTTACTTTTTGGTTAGATTTTTGAAGTGAAAGAAATTCTAGGGTTTTAGATTTTTTGAAATTTTTTGTGTGATTTTCGATTCTTTCATTAGGGATCATGGTAGAGGCAAGGAAAGGGGTCTTCGTCATTGCGGGGATCCTTCTTGAAATATGTGTACAAGTTGACATTGCGCGGAGAGAAGATCTATGTCTATTTAAAATGCAATTTTTGTGAGAAAGTGGTGAAGGGCGGAGTAATCCGCATGAAGGAGCACTTATCATGCTCTCACAAGAATGTAGCACCGTGTGCAAAAGTGCCGAACAATGTGAAAGAAGAAATAAGTGCTTACATGAAGAAAACTACCACTGCTAAACACTTACAACAGGAGCAATTTGATGAAAGGATCGAGCATGGTACTTATTTTGGAGAGATGGAAGGGTTCTTCCTCCACTATAACATAGTAGAGGTGCACGGGGTCCTATGGATCAGTATATGACTACTCCAGGAGCGATAGAGGGAAGAGTAGAGATGATCCCTGCAGCTGGTACTAGAGAGAGTCGGCGACAGGTTTGCAGGATATTGGGAGTTTTTTTTTGAGAATGCAATACCATTTAATGTTGCTACATCGTCTGCCTACTTCAGTATGTTGCGGTCTGTAGGATTGTATTGAAGAGGGTTGAAGGCACCTTCCAATGAGTTGCGAATATGGATTTTAAAAGAGGAGCTGCATAATACAGAGCGGAGCATTCAGGAGATTAAAGGACATGGATTGAGACTGGTGTGACTATTATGTCAGATGGATGGTCTGACATGAAGAGCAGGAGCTTGATTAACATCCTTGTCAACAATCCCTATGGCACGGTGTTCTTACGATCAGTTGATGCTTCAGAGGAGGTGAAAAATGCTATACTATTATTCTCAATTTATTGATGGGGTTATTGATGAGATTGGGGAGCAATTGGTTGTCCAGGTAGTGACTGATAATGCCAGTGCATACAAAGCAGCTGGTCAGATGTTGATGGAGAAGAGGACACACCTATATTGGACACCATGCGCAGCACATTGTATCGATCTCATTTTGGAGGATCTTGGTGACTTACCTCAGCAGCAAGAGTGCTCTTTCTAGGGCGAAGAAGATTACGAAGTTATCTACAATCACTTGGGTCTTAAACTTTGATGAAAATTTTCAAAGAAAGAAATCATTAGCCCTTGCAACCACTAGGTATGTTCTTAATTTTGTACATTGCAAATCATTCCTACTGTATGTTCATAGTTCTTACATTTGTGCACTCTGAATCTATAGGTTTGTCACATCCTATTTGACACTGCAGAGCTTAATGGAGGTGAGGCAACCTTTGGAGCAATGTTATATCTACTGAATGGCTAAATTCTGCTTGGGGGAAGAAAAGTGAGAGGAAGGAAATAAGAAATATAATTCTGAATGATAAATTTTGGGCTACTGTAACCTATGCCATTTTGAGCACGAGACCCTTAGTGCAAGTTCTACGCTTAGTGGATACAGAGGAAACCAGCTATGAGTTTTATTTATAATGCTATGGATGAGGACAAGGAGATGATTGCACACAACTTGGGAGGGAGGGAGGCAAGTATAGGGAGATTTGGGATATCGTTGATGCTCGGTGGGAGGTGCAGTTACACCGAATCTACATGCAGCGGCATATTACTCAATACTCAATTTCAATATTCAAGAGAAGAAATCTTCAAATCCTGAGGTGAAGCTTGGTCTATATCATTGTATGGAAAGATTAATACCGGAGCAGGCAGATAGGGAGCTTGCAGATTTACAGCTTGTTCTGTTCCGGAATAAAGAGGGTTTTTTTGGTTTGAATGCAACAAAGCAACCATTTCTAAACAATCTCCAGGTATAATTATTTTGATAAATGCAAAACATTTATTCAGTTCTGATTTGTTTTTTCTTGAAAACAGTTGAATGGTGGATCCAATTTGGTGATTCCACCCCTGAGTTACAGAGTTTTGCTGTAAGAGTGTTGGCCTCACTTGTTTCTTCTTCTGGGTGTGAGCAAACTGGAGTACATATAGCCAAGTGAAACAAGAGAAGACTCGGTATCAACACTCAGAATGAACTCTCTCGTATATATTATGCACAACAAGAGGTTGAGAGATAGGAGGTTGAGGAATAAGGGGTTGAAGGATGATGAGGACCCGTTATTGTGTGATGATGTGTCGTCTGATAATGAGTGGTTCATAGATGATGAGGCAGATTTGTCATTATCAGACTTACAGCTAGAAGATCTAAATATGGATGTATTGAGGGGCGAAGCAGATCAAATGGGTACATCCACTAGTACCACACCACACACATCTACTAATTCTGCAGCACAACAATCAAGTAAAGGTATTCCACAACTTCTTATATGCTATTACATTACATTTATGTCAAGTGAGCAATGAACACGATAATGATATTTTCTCTTAATGAACAGGGAAGAGAAAAGTGAGTCATGTTGAAGATGATGATGACATGACATTCATAGATACAATTGGAGAAGAAGATTCACTTGAAGACCCATTTAGTGATGGGATATGATTTCATTTTATATGTTTTTTGTATTTTGGGAGTTTTGTTAAACTAATATTTTGTGATTTTGTACTTTGGGACATGATTTTATTGCATCTACTTTCTTATTTTCCACTATTTTCATATATCATTTAGATGTTTTTATTGTAAGGTACAATATTGTTATTATTTTCCTGCTAAAACCCTTAATTTTTCATTTACGCAATTCTGTGTTCGTGAGGCTTACGCCTTAGACCGCCTCGAGGCTTACGCCTCGCCTCACGGACGAAAACCGCCTCGAGGCGTAGTTACGCAATTTTAAACCTTGGTTTAATGGCTAGTTTTTGATCTTTAATCATTTACTAAATCTACCTAGTCAATATTTGTAACTGCCTTAATATCTATTTCTTTATTCTTTTTGAAAATAGTCCTGTCTAGGGCTTTCTTGAAGGTACCTTAGAATTTGTTATACAATTCTCATGTGTTGGAGAATGCGTGTATTTACTCACATTACTAACTTCATAGAGAATATCAAGATGGGTTTGGGTAGATAGATAGTTTTACAACTAGTCTTGGGTATCAACCTTTATTCATTGATGTACCTTCCATTTGCTTTCCAAAATTTAGATTAGGATTGATAGGGGTATCTACAAGTTTATATCTTTGCATTATGGACTCTTTTAAGAGGTCTAAAACATATTCTTTTGATGAACTAAAATATCTCATCTATTCCTTGCCACATACACCGAGGAAGTACCTCGACAGGCCTACTAGATCTTTAATCTCAAATTTTTCTTTAAGGTTTTTCGAACTCTCTACATTTAAAGAACATCGTCACCATTCAATATTATATCATCCTCAATTCCTCATATAGTGTGGGGATAGTGATCTTATACCATTTGTGTTTATAGAATAGAGTATGGTTGGATTGAGCTTTTTGTTATGCTTGAAATCAAATTGCGTTTGTGAATTTATCGAACTAGGTTTGAGGGGACGATTTGAGCCCACGTAGGGATGTTTTAAACTTGCATACTTATTCCATGAATTTCATCCTCATCAAACCATGGTGTTAATTTTATATCGACTTCATCATTGTAACTCTCCGTTCAAGAAGGCACATGAAGCTATTGAAGTTTCAAATCTAAGTTTGCTGCCAAGATTGTAGAACCTGAGTAGTGTTTAGTTTAGCATAAATATTTCCTAGTATTTCACTCCACTAGTCCATTTGTCTTGTATTTCTTAGTAAAGACCTGCTTGCAACGAATAGGAGATTTTTCTTTTGGCATTTCCACAATATCGTGGGTTTTATTTTTCTCTAAAGTCAACATATCTTTTATTGCATTCATTTCTGTTGTTAATTATGCTTTTTGTAGGCTTTACAATCTTAACCATTTGACAAATTGGTGAAGAGCTTGAAATGAAGATGATAGATGACGATAAACATCAAAGTTGGAGATTACTTGTTGAATACAAGGGTGCCCCTTTCTTGAGTATTTTAGGAATGCCATAATTATTCGAGGAAAAATGTGGGCTAGGAGCTTGATTTTCGGTGATTATAGGTGTAAATGAGTTGAGTCAAAATTAACTCAAGATTGGCTCCCTTACCCAATTAGGCTTGAACTTGAGCTCAACTCATCGAAATAGCAGTGGGCTCGAGCTAGACTTATGACCTTTAGCCAAATCTTGAACCCTTGCAACGAGAGTTCGTTGGCATTGATGGAAACTCATTGGAGATGCCATTGATAAAAATTGATGGGATAAGTGAGGCATTCACCGTGAGAACTTGCTAGAGATAGCATTGATGGTGATGAGTTGACTTGCAATAGCAGCTCATTTAAGAATGTATTGATGATGGCTCATTACTTGTGATGGTAGTTCATTGGAGAAGGCATCAATGCGAGATCGCTAGAGAAGGCATTAAGCCATTAACAGGACCAACAACGTTTAAAGAAGAAGAAGAAGAGTTTGTGAAACTCACGAATTTAAATTTAATGCCCTAAATCGAACGATGGAGAAGAAATGATTAGGAATATGGATTTAATGGAGTTAGCGTATGAGTTGACAATTCAAGTCTCCTCAAGCATGAACTTAAGCTCAAATATGAGCTATAATCTGAGCTTGGCCTTGCGGTTTGATAGCTTGACTCGCAAGCTTGTTAAAAAGTCGAGGTCAAGTTGGCTCAGTAGTTATCTCTGCTTAATGACATCCCTATCTTAGCTCTATTTAGGTTTATGGTTTTGCAAGTCACTTGTGAGATGCTCCCTTTTTGAGTTTTTTCCATTTAGAATAAATGCTTAGCTTAGGAGATTGGAGTTGCAAGTCTCCTGCACTTGTAGTTCCTTGTTTATTATTGGCTCGATTTCAGGTATGTTGTGCTTTAGATTTTTTAGTTTTTTCATTATTGATATTGAAAGATTAAGGTAGAATGGAAATAGCTCTGAGTAATATTCTAAAAAATGGTCTTCCTCACTAGCTCATTTCTCTTGAAGAGAATCTTTGGGTAAAGGCTGATTTTCTAAAGAAGTTTACATCATAGAGGTATAATATTTGCATGTTTCTAGCGAGTGCCACTTAATACTCCTTTTGTGTAGGATAATATCTTAGAAAAGCACATTTTTGGGTTTTATGTTTGTCATATATGTGAATAAAAGAAGTACCACCAAGGGCTTTTAAAGGTATTGGAGATATGACTTTAGTGCTACGATCGTAGAAAGTACATTTTTGGGTTTTAGGATTGCCATATATGTGAATAAAGGAAGTACCACCAATGGCTTATAAAGGTATTGGAGAGATGACTATAGTGCTACGTTTGTAATTTTGAAATGTAGCTAAAGTTGCGTCAAAGTTGAAAAGCTATGTAAGTATTCAATTTATGAAATAACATGTAGTAAGAACATCATCATTTTGATACATTACTACGAAACATTTTGGCTCTAGCGATTTCCATGAGTTGATGATTTTCCTTTTTACAACCTCATTTGTTGTAGTTTTACCATGCATGAACTTTGATGCACAATTCTCTTTTCAGAGGAAAAAAGATATATAGAGTTGAATTGAATAATTATGCCCCATTAATTATTCTAAAATTTTTAATATTAGTATCAAATTATGTTTTGTTCAACAACAACAACAAAAACAACATCAAGCCTTTGTCCCACTACGTGGGGTCGGCTACATGAATCCTTTTTCGCCATTGTGTCCGGTTAAAAGTCAAATTCTCATGGGGGGCTTTTCTATCGCACAATAAGCCCGATGCATTCCTCCACTTCAACCATCCAACTTGAATTCTGCTGATAATATCCCCATCAATTTCACCATCACTCTGAATAATAGATCTAAGATATCTAAAATGTGTACTCTTATTAATGACTTGATCGCCCAAAGTCACAATCCTCTCACTAGGTCTATTTCCACTAAAATTACGCTCCATATATTCAGTTTTAGATCTACTCAAGTTAAAACCTTTAGACTCTAAAGTTGACCTCCATAATTCAAGTTTACCTTCAACTCCCTCTCTAGTCTTATCAACTAGAAGAATATCATCAGCAAAAAGCATGCACCATGGTACATCCAATTGCAAATGTCTAGTGAGAACATCCATGACTAAAGCAAAAAGATATGGACTTAAGGCTGATCCTTGATGTAATCCAACTGAAATAGGAAAATACTTGGTCAAACCACCTTGTATTTGAACACAAGTAACAGCTCCTGCATACATATCTTTAATGTTTTGAATATAAGCATTATTAACTCCTTTCTCTTTTCAAGAACTCTCCATAGCACTTCTCTTGGAACTTTATCATATGCTTTCTCTAAATCAATAAATATCATATGAAGATCCTCCTTATTCTCTCTATATTTCTCCATCAAACCTCTCAATAAATGCATGGCTTCCATAGTAGACCTACCCGGTATGAATCCAAATTGATTTTGAAAAACATTAGTATCACGCCTCAACCTATGCTCCATAACTCGCTCCCATAGTTTTAAAGTATGACACATTAACTTAATTCCTCTGTAATTAGCACACTCATGTGCATCACCTTTATTCTTAAAAATAGGAATTAACACACTCATTCTCCACTGATCTGGCATCTTTTTAGTCTTCAAAATAGTATTAAAAAGTTTAGTAAGCCAAGATATTCATTCATCTCCTAAGCATTTCCACATCTCAATTGAAATATCATCAGGTCCAACAGCTTTTCCACACTCCATTTTCTTTAAAGCCTCTCTAACTTCGATTTTACTTATACGCCGAAGAAAACAAAAATCTTTATTATCATTTAGGGTGATAAGGTCACTAAAGTCAATCACATTTTCACATTCTTTATTAAAAAGTTTAGCAAAATACCTCATCTATCTTTGTTGAATATCATTTTCTAAGAAAAGTACTTTTTGATTTTCATCCTTAACACACTTCACTTGAACTAAATCCTTAGTACTCTTATCTCTTTGTTTGACTAACTTATACATATATCTTTCTCCCTCCTTAGTATCTAATCAATTATATAGATTATTAAAAGCTAAACTCTTTGCATCGCAAATAGCTTTCTTAGATTCCTTACAAGCCTCTTTATAGGTTTCCCAATTATCAGAATTTTTACATCTAAACCAATTTTTATAATAAATCTTATTATTTTTTATCTTTTCTTGCACATTTGGATTCCACCACCAACTATTTTTACTATTAGGAGTTTTTCCCTTTGAAACTCCAAGAAGATCTTTTGCAATATTCTTAATATCACAAGCCACTTTTTCCTACATAATATTGGCATCCTCATGCGCAGATAAAATCTTACTCTCAAAAATACTTTTATTAATATTTTTTAAATGCCCACATCTAATTTTAGAAAATCGTTTTATTTTATTAGTTATTTTTTGCCCCTTTATCTTAAAGTCCAAAACTAATAATCGATGTTGGATACATAAATTTTCACTTGGAATAACTTTACAATCTTTGCACTCTAAACGATCTAATTTTCTTATAAGAAAATAATCAATTTGCAGTTTACAATATTCATTTTTATAAGTGATAAGATGCTCATCTCTTTTCTTAAAAAAAGGTATTAGCTATTAAGAAATTATAAGCTAAAGAAAAATCTAATATAGTCTTTCCACCTTCATTTATCGTTCCAAACCCATAGCCACAATGGATGCTTTTAAAATCATCTACCTCTCTACTAACATGTCCATTTAAATCTCCTCCAATAAATACTATTTCTTCAAGTGGTATATTTTGTATCAATTCTTCTAAATCATTCTAAAATTTTAATTTTGAATTCATATCAAAACCTATTTGAGGAGTATAAGCACTTATAATATTAACAATCTTACCATCAACAACAATCTTTAAAGCTATAATTCTATCTCCAATTCTGTTAATTTTTATAACATTATCCTTCAAACTCTTATCTATAATCACACCTACACCATTTCTAGTACGACTCCTACCCGAATACCATAACTTATATCCTAAACTATTAATCTCCTTAGCTTTATCTCCAACCCATTTAGTTTCCTGAATGCACAGAATATTTATCTTCCTATGAATCATAATATATGTTAATTCCTTTAATTTGCTTGTAAGTGAGCATATATTCCAAGTTTTTATCCTAATTTTAGTTTCATGGACTAGCTTCTTTGCCCACATTCGTCCTTGAAGTGGGAACCCTTGCCTATTTAACACTGCCCCCGGGCGCCAGTGCAGCTGCCCTTGCACACTTGTCATTGTATTCAGGTCATACAGCACGTCGCTTCCAGGGGACACCCTAGCATTAACATAATTTTTTAAAGGATTCATGTCATGATTATTCGACAAGTTTTATGCTGGCTGTCGACTACCTAACGCAACCCTCTACTTTTCTCATCCAGGACTTGGCTCCAATCAAATTATGTTTTGTTCAACAAATAAAAAAATTAAAAAGTTTGTTTACTTAAATTTCTCTTTTAGAAAGATATACCTAATGAACTTTCGTTTGACCATCGATAAATATGATAAACCATTTTTTTCCATTAGGTGCTATTACATGCGAGGGCCTCCCCATATTTCCCTTGGAATTAATGTAGGATATGTTGGTTTGTAGTTTTTGGGAAGAAATAATGGGACAAACATGTTTGTCAACTTGACAACATTTTTATTGAAAAGAATATTTACAACATCAACAAAATCAAGTCTTTATCGCACTACGTGGGGTTGGCTACATAAATTCTTTTTCTCTGTTGTGCCCTATTAAGAATCAACTTCTTATTTAAATCTAATTATTTTTTTCTTAATACTTTCTAACCAAGTCTTTTTAGGTCTACCTCTACCTTTTTTAACATAGGCCGGATCTAATACATCTACTCTCCTAACTGGGTCATCGAACGGTCTACGTTTTATGTGATAAAACCATCCAAGATGGCTCTCTTTAATCTTATCTGCCATTGTAGCTAAAATAGTGGTAGAAACAAAGTTTAAATATGAGAAACTTTGGATGGCCTAATGTCTATGATGTCATAACATTTTTTATTATTTTCTAAAACAGAAACTGATGTAGGCAAGGGGGGGGGGGGTCAAAACGAGTTAAGTTTAAATTTGGTGAGCTTCTAGGTCCTCTACTAGAATCAGCTCATTAATGTCTAGTAGATAGCCTTTTTAGCTCATAAATTGATGTTCATTCCCCCCATTTGCTGTCCCTTTGGTTCTCGTGGATGGCTGTTGGGTTCCCGTGCCTTGGCTCCTTGGTTCCCACGATTGGCTCTTGGTTTCCTGCGACTGGCTCTTGGATTTATGTGCCTTGGCTCCTTGGTTTCCACGGTTAGCTGATTGTTTTCTGTGCTGGGTGGCCTTCACGTGTCTTTGGTGCCTCGGCTGTGCGGGCCTCTTTGGGTCCAGCGGCTGCCTCTTCGGGTTCCTGGCTGGGCTGCTTCCCGTGGGAGTTGGGGGCTTTTTCCGTGGCTTGTGGAGCTTGGGTTTCTGTGTAGATTTGGGGGGAAAATAATGAAGTGGCTGTTGGCTTTTCATTTCCCTCATTTAATGAGCTTTTAATTAATGTTTATGACTGTTTGTATTCCCTCTTTTGGTCTATAAATAGAAGATGTTTTGTGACTGTTTTAGTGAGTTTATGATATTATTTTTGGAAGATAAAACCTGCGGGTTTCTTCGTGGAAAGGCTTGCGAGCTTGTTCCATTCTCCTTCTCCTCTAGGAAAGCTTGCGAGCTTCTCCTCCTCCTTCGTCTTGGCTTCTAACCTCTTCTTCTATCCGCAAGTGCCACCTCACCTGTATCCTTATTCTCAAAGAAATGCAACTTTAGGTGTTTGTCTTGTTTGAGTCATTTGTAAGCGTCTTGTAAGAGTTTTTATGATATAAAAGGTGTTTTAGTATTGTGTTTTTTTATGTTTGTAAGTGTTCTTTTTATATGAAATGTAAGAGTTTGTTCCAAAGTTCCTAAGTTGTCTCTCCTTTTGAGTATAGTAGTGTCTTTCTTTTATTTAGTAAGTCATTTCTTTTTGTGATTAAAAATTTGGGTCCCTCTCCCAAATTTTTGATTGCATCAATTTGGTATCAAAGCGAGTTAGGAAGTCCTAGGTTTATAAGTCAGTTTGTCGTGTGTGTCTTGATGTCAAGAAAGTCTAGGTTTCTTTAGGTTGAGTTTTTCTTTGAGTCTTGTCATGTGAGTCTTGTGAGTTTTGTCACGTGAGTCTTGTGAGTCATAGTAGTTATTGAGAGTCAAATTTAAAGCCGACTCATCGGGAGATGGGTTTTTCAATTAGGGGAGTCTGATGTAGGCAAAGGGGGGTCAAAACGAGTTAAGTTTAAATTTGGTGAGCTTCTAGGTCCTCTAGTAGAATCAGCTCATTAATGTCTTGTAGAGAGCCCTTTTAGCTCATAAATTGATGTTCATTCCCCCCATTTGCTGTCCCTTTAGCTGTTGGGTTCCTGTGCCTTGGCTCCTTGGTTCCCACGATTGGCTCTTGGTTTCCTGTGGCTGGCTCTTGGATTTCCGTGCCTTGGCTCCTTGGTTTCCACGGTTGGCTGATTGTTTTCTGTGCTGGGTGGCCTTCCCGTGTCTTTGGTGCCTCGGTTCTGTGCGGGCCTCTTTTGGTCCAGCGGCTGCCTCTTCGTGTTCCTGGCTGGGCTGCTTCCCGTGGGAGTTGGGGGCTTGTGGAGCTTGGGTTCCTGTGTAGATTTGGGGGGAAAATAATGAAGTGGTTGTTGGCTTTTCATTTCCCTCATTTAATAAGCTTTTAATTAATGTTTATGATTGTTTGTATTCCCTCTTTTGGTCTATAAATAGAAGATGTTTTGTGACTGTTTTAGTGAGTTTATGATGTGATTTTTGGAAGATAAAACCTGCGGGTTTCTTTGTGGAAAGGCTTGCGAGCTTGTTCCATTCTCCTTCTCCTCTAGGAAAGCTTGCGAGCTTCTCCTCCTCCTTCGTCTTGGCTTCTAACCTCTTCTTCTATCCGCAAGTGCCACCTCACATGTATCCTTCTTCTCAAAGAAATGCAACTTTAGGTGTTTGTCTTGTTTGAGTCATTTGTAAGCGTCTTGTAAGAGTTTTTATGATATAAAAGGTGTTCTAGTATTGTGTTTCTTTATGTCTGTAAGTGTCCTTTTTATATGAAATGTAAGAGTTTGTTCCAAAGTTCCTAAATTGTCTCTCTTTTTGAGTATAGTAGTGTCTTTCTTTTATTTAGTAAGTCATTTCTTTTTGTGATAAAAAATTTGGATCCCTCTCCTAAATTTTTGATTGCATCAGAAACTCGAAAAATGCTTCTTGAGCTTGTTTATTTAAGTTTGCTTCGTCTAGAAACAGTAAAACCCCTTAATTTCTGTAGCATTGCCAACCCTTTTCCTCATTAGTCAGACCTTGAAACACAAGAAGACTGAAAAAGGGTGAGCGCCTCACTTTAAATCCTTGTTAGCTTACTGCTGGAAAGAAGGTTGCATGTTAAATTAAAAGCATGCAAAATTGATTTTGTTGATTATTGGACTGATTTGAATAATTCTAATTCCCACCACTATTGAAAGATATATATTTTAAATTTTAACAATAATTTTTTTGAGCAAGGGTTGTCTGATGAGAATGATTTGTTACAAACAGTTACATGGTAAGTGGCTAGAGTTAATAACCTATGATTCTTGATGTAGGCAAGGGGTGGGGTCAAAATAAGTTAGATTTTATTTTGGTAAGTTTTTTTGGTCCTCTATTAGAATCAGCTCATTAATGCCTAGTAGTGAGCCTTTTTAGCTCATAAATTGAAGATTAATTAGATTCATCCCCTCCTCCTTGTGGCTCTTAGGTTTCTTTTATTGCCTTTATTTATGAGTTTTTAGTTTCTTCCCTTGTGTCTCTTCCATTTCCCTTTGTCTTTTTGTTTTCTTGTGCTGGCTGATTTTTCTATGCTTGTCCCTTGAATTTCCATGGATTACTGGGTGACTTTCCCGTGCCTTAGCCCATTGGTTCCCCCGGTTGGCTGCTGGTTTCCTATGCTGGGAAGAATTCCGTGCCTTGCCCCTTGGATTCCCGCGGCTGGCTCCTTGGTTCCCACGGTTGGCTCTTGGTTTTCTACGGTTGGCTCTTGGGTTTCCGTGCCTTCCCCCTTGGTTCCTGCGGTTGGGCTCCTCGGTTCCCTGCTTGGTCCCTGCCTGGGCTGCTTTCCCGTGACAATTGGGGGCTTTTCCGTGGCTTGTGGAGCTTGGGCTCATGTGTAGATTTGGGGGGAAAACAATGAAGTGGTTGTTGGCTTTTCATTTCCCTCATTTAGTAAGCTTTTAATTAATGTTTATGGCTGTTTGTATTCCCTCTTTTGGGTCTATAAATAGAAGATGTTTTGTGGCTATTTTAGAGAGTGAAAAATGTGATTTTTGGAATGGAAAACCTGAGGGTTTTTTGGAAAAGCTTGAGAGCTTTGTCCACTTCTTCTTCTTCTACTTCTTTGGAAGGCTTGCGAGCTTCTCCACCTTTCTTCTCGGGCTTCTAACCTTTTTCGTCTCTCCGCAAGTGCCATTCCATCTGTATCATTCTTCTCAAAGCAAAACTTCTTTAGGTGTTTGTTTTTATTTCTTAAGTTTGTAAGTCCTTTTTTAAGTGTTTTGTAAGAGTCAAGTTTGTAAGTCTTTTATTTTATATAAGTAAAGTTTGTTTTGTTTTAATTTGTCTAGTTTTTGTGAGTTTTTGTAAGTTTCTAGATCCTAGAAAGAGATTATTTTTTTTTTATCAAAAATTTGGGGCCCTCTCCCAAATTTTTGATTACATCAATTTGGTATCAGAGCAAGTTAGGAAGTCCTAGGTTTATGAGTCAGTTTGTCGTGTGTCTTGATGTCATGAAAGTTTTGAGTTCTAATGAGTCTTGGTGTGTCATGAGAGTCTAGGTTTCTTTTGGTTGAGTCGTTCTTTCTTTGAGTCTTATTTTGTTGAGTCTTTTAGAAAAATGGAAAAAGACAAAAAGATCGATTCAGTCAAAGAAGAAAGCAAGTCAGTCAATCTTGAAGTTCCTCATCCGATGGACAGATGAATTCTAACTGAAGGATATTCAACAGATCCATTACAAGACATATTATACAAACTTCAATATCACATGTTCTTATGTAATGAGAAATATGAGAAAAGGAAGAAGTTTCTTCAAAAACAGTTCGAGAAAGAGCAAGAAGAAATTTTGAAGAAATTTGAAGCAAAAATTCAAGAACTGGATGCACCGTCTTTGCCTCCTCAGAAGTAAGCTAAAGGCAACTCATCAGGAGATGAGTTTTTCAAGTATGGAGTCTAATGTAGGAAGGGGTGGCGTCAAAAGACTCAAAACAAGTTAGATTTTATTTTGGTGAGTTTTTTTGGTCCTCTACTAGAATCAGCTTAGCTCATAAATTGAAGATTAATTAGATTCATCCCCTCCTCCTTGTGGCTCTTAGGTTTCTTCCCTTGTCTTTATTTATGACTTTTTGGTTTCTTCCCTTGTGTCTCTTCCATTTTTCTTTGTCTTTTTGTTGTCTTGTGTTGGCTGATTTTTCTTTGCTTGTCCCGTGAATTTCCGTGGATTACTGGGTGGCTTTCCCGTTCCTTAGCCCATTGGTTCCCACGGTTGGCTGCTGGTTTCCTATGCTGGGAAGAATTCCGTGCCTTGCCCCTTGGATTCCTGCGGCTGGCTCCTTGGTTCCCACGGTTGACTCTTGGTTTCCTGCGGCTGGCTCTTGGGTTTCCGTGCCTTCCCCCTTGGTTCCTGCGGTTGGGCTCCTCGGTTCGGACTTGGTCCCTGCCTGGGATGCTTTCCCGTGACAGTTGGGGGCTTTTCAGTGGCTTGTGGAGCTTGGGTTCCTGTGCAGATTTGGGGGGAAAATAATGAAGTGGCTGTTGGCTTTTCATTTCCCTCATTTAATAAGCTTTTAATTAATGTTTATGGATGTTTGTATTCCCTCTTTTGGTCTATAAATAGAAGATGTTTTGTGGCTGTTTTAGAGAGTGAAAAATGTGATTTTTGGAATTGAAAACCTGAGGGTTTTTTGGAAAAGCTTGAGAGCTTTGTCCACTTCTTCTTCTTCTACTTCTTTGGAAGGCTTGCGAGCTTCTCCACCTTTCTTCTCGGGCTTTTAACCTTTTTCGTCTCTCTGCAAGTGTCATTCCATCTGTATCCTTCTTCTCAAAGGAAAGCTTCTTTATTTGTTTATTTTTATTTCTTAAGTTTGTAAGTCCTTTTTTAAGTGCCTTGTAAGAGTCAAGTTTGTAAGTCTTTTATTTTATATAAGTAAAGTTTGTTTCTGTTTAATTTGTCTAGTTTTTGTGAGTTTTTGTAAGTTTCTAGATCCTAGAAAGAGATTGTTTTTTTTGATAAAAAATTTGCTCTTCCAAATTTTTGATTACATCAATTCTGCCCTTCCGTTGCAACTATTGAGGGCATAAAAGAAATTAACTTTTTATGCTTGTAACAATTTAGTGATGAATTCTTGTGTTGGTGTAAGAAGCTTGTATAGTTGTTCTATTTGTTCTTGGGTTTGAGATTGTTAAAACTAGAGAATTTGAGAGGGAAAAACTTGAATTTTATTAAGCAATCTACTCTCTATTTATAGATCTATACAAGGTATATCAATAAGGAAAAAAATAACTCTTATAATAATATGAATATAATTATTCCT
>NW_021319890.1:136576-140568 GCF_001605985.2 Dendrobium catenatum | reverse complement strand
GTGGTTAAATCGCTTACAATTTCTATATTGTAGTTTTATTGTTGATATTGAGTGTGTGATATTGTGATTACGTGGGGGACGTTTTTCAGGGTGAGTAAGGGGAGATAATATGATGTCCTTGACCAGCATACCGTGTGGTGTGGTGGTGGTGGGTAAGAGAACCATCACTGCGCATGATGATTTTTTATGTTTGGAAGGAGTGTGTTTTGGGTTGGGTAGATGATGGGTCATGGGTCTGTTGGCTCCTGAATCAATTATCCATTAATCTTTAGATGATTTCTAAAGCACTTAAACTGAAAGAATTGGGTCTTCTGAGGGTGCAAGGAAGAAGAGCATTTGGTTTTCAAGAGCTCTATTTCAATATTCTTGTTGTAGTATTCCTCTAGAGGACCGTGCTCTGCTTATTTTCAGTGTTGTTGGCATGGAGTGCTCCTTGTTCACCTTTTGATTCCACTCCTTGCTTGGGCGGTTTCCATGTATTGTCCATGCATGTTTCCTTGGTGTGTCTGACTTTTTCGCAATAGCTGCACCAAGTGAGTCCTGATCTTTGAACTTTGAGATCTTCTTCCTTTCTCCCTTTCCATTTCATTCGTTTATCTCACATTGCTGAGCTTTCAACTGTCTTTGGTTTCTAACATTATCCTCGTCGACTTCTTCTGCCAATGAGAGAAATATTTCGTTGAGTATGAGCGTCTCTTCTCTTGCCGAGGGTCTGAACTTAACTTGGCAATTCTCTTAATAAGACCTGAGAAATCATAAACTCTATCTTTTTCAATGAAGTTCTTTAGGATCGCAGCATCCTCCGGACATCTGGTTTCAATGCACCTTATAGTGATCAAGTCTTGCCACAGATTTTGTAGAATGGTGGCATTTCCGTCCGTTTACTCCCCTGTTGTGTGGTGTTCCAACTTTGACTTTAACTTCAAAGATTTGGGCTGCATCACGAGCTTTCGAGTAATGTTTGTTCGGCAGCCTCCCATATGTCCTTTGCTGTCGAAAGAACATAAAGTATCACTTATTCTGGAGCTATGGAATTCCCAAACCATGACATAATCATGGAGTTGCTTCATCCATGCCCCAAATTTTGGATTCTCCTTCTTTCGGTCTCTCCAAGGAGATGATGTATACCTTTCCCTTCAAGTAGTCTTCACAAATTGAGACCACTTTAGGATAGTTCTTCCCATTTAGACGATAGGAAGTGTATGCTTTGAAGGTCACCTCGTCTTGGTGGTGCACCATGGACTCCTCATTTTGCTCAACGCTTTGGAGGAGTAATTTGACATTGGAAGCAATTAAGGTTTCAGAAATTTTTTTTCTTTTCGTTCGATCGACAAAAAGTCGAAGATTCTTTTTTTTTTTTCTTCTCTCAGTTACCAAATCAGCCGAGCCTTAGAAACTCGGATCGAGACAAGGCACGGACCGTCCCTTCAAGCCGCACGCAGGCGGACTTCTCCGCGAATCTCACGCGGTCGGACTGTGTCCGATCGGTCTCGACTGGTCGGCGATCGAAGTGAGGTCGACGGGTGCTCCTTTCGACGATCTTTCTTCCCTGTCGAATCGGGATGCTCGCCGTCCGCCTTCTATGTCTTTGTTCGTTCGGCTCGGGAGAGACCAGCCGCAGAAGCTTTCTACCGATACGCTCGGACTTCGACTCTTAGCAGGGGCCTTGATCTTTTTGGCTTCTCTTAGATCGGTAGTCCGATGAAGCTTCGACTTCGTCTCCTCCCGTTCGGCCGCACTATCAATCCGAGTTCTTCTTCTTCTCTTTTTCTTTCGACGAGTCTAGATCCTTCAATCGGACGGCAATTAAGGCCGTTGCTCTATACCATCGTTAAACTAGAGAATTGAGAGGGAAAAGTATATAATTATTAAGCAATCTACTCCTATTTATGATTATACAAGATATATATAAGGCATAACAATAACTCTTTAATAATATGAATATATATTCCAATCAAGGAGAATTAAGCAATCCTTGTAGCTCCCACGATTACTGTTCACAGCGTGGATGTCTTCGGGATCGTAAGGTTGAGATTTAACAGAGATAATTGAGTGCGCCTATGAGGATCCTTCTACTTTGGGTCCAAACAAAGATTTGTTTGTTTGAGTGCTCGATTGAGGTTTGGAAGCTAAATGAGTTACAATTTTCAAAAAATTGATGTAAAGATTTAGGGGGGAGGATCCTTCCTTAGATGGAACCCATTCCAGTTTTATGTTCACAAACGTCTTAGGATCTTTGTTTTGATTATCATATGATACATGGCGAGGACAACAAAGTGATTCTTTGATATTATGCAACATAGGGAATGTGATGCTGTGCATAAGACAATGGAATGGTAAGTGTGACGTTCGAGAATGCTATGCGGACTTAATAATAAAAGTACTTTTAAAACCCTAGCTCCAAAAGGCCTGCAAATGCATCAAAATTTTATAATCTATTTTTTAATTCCAAATTTTTAAAAATGAAAATTCCACATGTGCTTTGATGTGCGTGACGAATATGTAAGCTTGACATCCAAGAATGTTGTGTGGGCTTGAAAATTAAAAGGATTTTTAAGCCTCTTGCTCTGAAAAGCACACAAGTGTATAGTGCAAAATGCACCAAAAAGCGTGCCAACCATAATCAAAATATGTAAATGCACTAAAAAACTTAAAAGTGCATCATGCAAATGCATTGAAAATCTCACACATTAGTTAAAAAATTTAAATTCCTTGCATGTGCTCCGACACATTTGCTAATCATGTAAATACAAAAGTTTGAGAGTGCAACAAGAGGGTAAAAAATTAGTTAAAAAAAAATCCTATTTTTAAATTATGTACTAGCATGTGCTCTAACCATCGTACCAAACTCCTAAATCCAAGATCCAAAAACCTCTAAATTCAAGATTCGAGAATGCTGCACGGGCTAAATATGAATTCAAATTTCAAGTTTAATCATCCTCCTTAAAAGGACTGGAGTCGACATGGTTTAGATTAAAAAGTGAACATACAATCCAAAATTCTATTGAGATGTGTACTTTTAAATTCACATTGGGCATTCAAAGCATCATTAAGGAGAATTCATTTTAAAAATACGAACTCTCGTGTCAAGATTCTTACAATAATTCCCTAAATCAACAGTTTAACTTGTTTTTTTATTGGTGAGTAAACAGAGTTGACAAGATTCAATCAATAAAATAAAATTGCCTAAATATATTATTGATAACCATGTTGATAGTGAATTTCAATGGGAGGGAAAACTATTTTAAAATGCCTCAAAGGGCTCCAATTTCAGTGAATGCTAAAATTTGAATAGTTAACAAAATTTAAATTTTTGAAATTTACAAATAAAATTAAACAACAAAAACTAAAGCAAAATCCATTCATTCTCCATAATTATTTGTCGGGAAGGATAAATTTGAGAAGTACTTCAACACACAGAGCATATATTCATTCAAGCGCATGACTAAAATTCATTTGCGAACACTCTCTTGCATATAAGGATGTATAACACAACTTCTATCTGGTGGTTCTGCTGCCAAATGACATCACAGGTAAACGATTAGGATCAGGGCCCTCTGATTAGGTGGTTTGCCTCCAAATTGTACTATTAGAAGCAAGTATGTTCTCCTATGGCTCAAAATTCTTGCATAATGAATCATGATATGTTTGATAGGACATAAAAGTCCTTTGTTAGCTAATATTCAGTCGAATTTTTCCCATTAGGTAAATGTCCATCATGAGTCTTCAAGGTACCCTTGCATGAAACTAACCATGGCTATCAACAAAGATTCTTTGGTCATGTTGGGTCGACTATCTTCTTTGACTAACTAGGGACCACAACAACTCTGAATGACATAATTATGAGATCTTTATGAAGTTCGTCATCATTCCTCCACCACCCAATTTAAGTTTACCGGGGTAAATTTTAAAATCCTAACATCTCAAATTTTAATCTTAAAATTCTTGCTGCTATATGTGGGCTCCGAAAATTCGGCCCCGGCCTCCACTCG